>NC_090656.1:34314043-34614043 GCF_040937935.1 Hyperolius riggenbachi
ACGGATTTGTGGCTGGCACCGCTGGACTTGAAACCGGGCATGGTTGTGTGTGATAATGGGAGTAATCTCATTCGCGCTTTAAGGTTGGCTAAGCTGACACACATCCCTTGCCTGGCGCACGTGATGAACCTAGTAGTTCAGCGGTTCCTGAGGACATACCCAGGCGTGGCCGATCTTCTGTTGAAGGTGCGTCGAGTGGCCAAACATTATAGAAATTCCAGTGCTGCTTCGGGGGCACTCGCCAAGATGCAGGAGCGCTTCAATCTCCCCCACCATCGCTCGCTGTGTGATGTCCCTACGCGCTGGAATTCTACGCTGCACATGCTAGCACGCTTTTGTGAGCAGAAGAGTGCAGTCAGGGGCGTAACTAGGCCCCACCGGGCCCCCCTGCAGATTTTCTGAGCGGGCCCCCCCGGGCCCGCTCGCGGCCGTTTTGTGGGTGCTGGAGGGGTGGCAGCATGAGGGGAAAGCCTTGCCCACAGTCGGCGGGGAGAGGGGTAGTTCCCCCCTCTCCCTCACCTCGGGGCTCTCCCCTCTGCGCTCCCCTCCAGCTCGTAAGTGTCTGTGGGGCTGTGGTGGGCAGCGAGCGGCGGGCAGATACATACCTGCTTCCGTGCGTTCCATCGGAGACTTCTCCCTCTAGCGGCTGACGTCACTGAAGTCACTGAAGGAGGAGGAGGAGGAGGAGGAGGGGGAGGAGGAGGAGGAGGGGGGGAGGAGGAGGAGGAGGGGGAGGAGGGGGGGGAGGAGGAGGGGGAGGAGGAGGAGGAGGGGGAGGAGGAAGGGGAGGGGGAGGAGGAGGAGGAGGAGGAGGAGGAGGAGGAGGAGGAGGAGGAGGAGGGGGAGGAGGAGGAGGGGGAGGAGGGGGAGGAGGGGGAGGAGGAGGGGGAGGAGGGGGAGGAGGGGGAGGAGGGGGAGGAGGGGGAGGAGGAGGAGGAGGGGGAGGGGGAGGAGGAGGAGGGGGAGGGGGAGGAGGAGGAGGAGGAGGAGGGGGAGGAGGAGGAGGAGGGGGAGGAGGAGGGGAGGAGGGGGAGGAGGAGAGGGAGGGGGAGGGGGAGGAGGAGGGGGAGGGGGAGGGGGAGGAGGACGGGGAAGGAGGAGGACGGGGAAGAAGGAGGAGGAGGAGGGGGAGGAGGGGGAGGAGGAGGAGGGGGAGGAGGAGGAGGAGGAGGAGGGGGAGGAGGAGGAGGAGGAGGAGGAGGAGGAGGAGGAGGAGGAGGAGGAGGAGGAGGAGGAGGGGGAGGAGGAGGAGGAGGAGGAGGGGGAGGAGGAGGAGGGGGAGGAGGAGGAGGAGGAGGAGGGGGAGGAGGGGGGGGAGGAGGGGGAGGAGGGGGGGGAGGAGGGGGAGGAGGGGGGGGAGGAGGGGGAGGAGGAGGAGGGGGAGGGGGAGGAGGGGGAGGAGGGGGAGGAGGAGGAGGAGGAGGAGGGGGAGGAGGAGGAGGAGGAGGATTTTTGTGCTATTCTGTCGGAATTATAAAATTTCCGCGGAATTCCGTTTGAGAGGTATAGGAATTCCAATTGACTACCGGAATCGGAATTAACCTAATTCCGGCCGGAATCACGGAATTTATAATTCCGCGGAATTTTCCGAGCATCCCTACTCCCAAGGTGCACATACCCTGTAAATTTGGGGTATGTAGCATGTAAGGAGGCTTTACAAACCACAAAAGTTCGGGTCCCCATTGACTTCCATTATGTTCGGAGTTCGGGTCGAACACCCGAACATCGCGGCCATGTTCGGCCTGTTCGGCCCGAACCCGAACATCTAGATGTTCGCCCAACACATTCTCCATCAGATGTTAAAGAGGAACTCTAGTGACAAGACACATAACCTTTATATCTTGTTTTTCTCCTGGCAGATTTAAAGAGGAACTTTAACCAAGGACTGAACTTCATCCCAATCAGTAGCTGATACCCCCTGACCCACGAGAAATCTTTTCCTTTTCTTAAACTAATCATCAAGGGGGGTCTGTGGTGAAACCCCTCCCACAGTGTGATGTCATGGCCATGGTCCTGACAGTTGGCTGGCTGGGAACCTCATTGCATTGTGGGAAATAACGGCTTTTTTGCCAAGCATACAGTATCTCCCTCTGTGCATAGAACTCTCAGTAATGAACATTCTGTACAGATCACCTGGCAGAACTAAAGAGGTCACCACCAGTGATACGTTTCAGAATGTAAATCAGAGAGAGGAAAGATTTTTCCAATGAGCAAACACTAACTAAATTATAAATAAATATTGTAAACCATAAGCAGCTTGGTTCATTTTCACTGCAGTTCCTCTTTAAGGGCTCGTTTCAACTATTGCGGTGCGGAATCGCCTGGATTCCACCGCTGATAAATTAGCCCACGGATGCGATTCCCCGTGCGTTTTTTGCCGCGAATTCGCATGCGAATTCGCATAGGTGAGGTTATATGCGATTTTTAACCATGTCACTGCCTGTGTGAATTTACATCGGTACCTATGCGAATTCGCGGCAAAAAACGCATGGGGAAAACGCATGCGATTTCCCTATTAAATACATTGCATGCGATTCGCATGCATTCCACTTTCAGGCGAATTCGTTGGCTCTTTTGTGCGCTTTTTCACCGCTCAAAAAAACGCACATCACCAACGCAACAGTGGAAACAGGCCCATTCACTTGCATACCATGTGCGAATACGCATGCGTTGGACGCATGCGGATTCGCGATAGTGTAAACGAGCCCTTAGGCACTTCAGAGTTGCAGCCACTTAGGGCATTCTCCACGGGAAACCAGGAGCATTGGGGAGTCTTGCCCTGTTTTGTGTACTGGCTTCAGTTGGGATTCAAACCCTGGTCTACGGCTTAAACCCCTTTTAACACCTTTATGCTATCCAGCTGCCCCCAATGACATATTGTACAATGTTAAGTATTCCAGATACTCAGTTTTGTATTAATTATCCTGATTTCAGCATCAAAAACAATTCCTGTACCTGCGTATAGCTGTAAATTGGTATGTAACCATGTTCTCCGAGTGATGTCACAGCTTAGGCTATTTAGCTATGAAAAATTCTCCTCCAAGAGCACTCTTTTTTCAGAAAGTAAATCAGGGAGAGGAAAGATTTTACACTGGGGAAACACTGAATATATAATTTATGAAGTCATATTGTTAAAAATAAGCAATAATATTCATTAAAGGGGCACTGAAGTAAGGTATATGGAGGCTGCCATATTTATTTACTTTCAATCAATACCAGTTTCCTGGCAGCCCTGCTGGTCTATTTCTCTGCAGTTGTATCTGAATAACACCAGAAACAAGCATGCAGCTAGTCTTGTCAGATCTGACTTTAAAGTCTGAAACACCTGATCTCCTGCATACGTGTTCAGGGGCTATGGCTAATAGTAGTAGGGCTCGTTCCCACTGTTGCGACGCAATTTCGGCCGCATTCCGACGCTTGTAAAAACGCATGCGGATGAGTTTCCGCATGCGTTTTTACCCGCGATTTTGCATGCGATTTCGCATGGCAGGGTGCCATGCGAAATTAACCATGACACTGCCAGGGCTAAATAAAATTGAAAAAGGTGCGAAATCGCACGCGAAATCGCGGGTAAAAACGCATGTAACAAACGCATGCGTTTTTACTATTAAATACATTAGCGGCGATTCGCACGGATTCCCGACGCAGGCAAAATCGTTGGCTCTTTTGTGCGTTTTTTTCACGCTGAAAAAACGCACCTCAACAACGCTACAGTGGAAACAGGCCCATCCACTTGCATTACATGTGCGGATCTGCATGCGTTGGACGCATGCAGATTCGCGATAGTGGGAACGAGCCCTTAGAGGTAGAGGATCAGCAGGGCTGCCAGGCAACTGGTATTGATTAAAAGGAAATAAACATGGCAGCCTCCATATACCTCTCTCTTCAGTTCCCCTTTAAGTGAGGCCCAGTGCATAGCAAAAACCTCTGGCAGATCTGCAAACCGCTAGAAGTTTTTGAAGCAGATTTCAGAGCGATTTTAGGCATGTTTAGGGACTTTTTCTAAACATGCCTAGCGTTTTTTGGAGCGTTTTAGTGTAGCAGATTATAAAAGTGACAGTTAAAAATGGTGCACAGCGCCAGGGGAATTAAAAGGGCGCCGTATAGACTTACTTTATATAACGCTATTTAGCGTTTATAAGTGTTAAAAAATGGTGCAGGCAGTGTGCCTTACACTTATAACGCTAAATAGCGTTATAAGTGTTCAAAAATGCAGAGGGCACTGGGGTTGGGGGGGGGGGGGGGTCTGGGGAATTCGGGAGAGAGAAGCAGCAGGACACTGGAGGGCATAGGGGGAGGATGTCTGTAGAGGCATACGTTACCTTGTCCTTGGCCGGCGATCGCTCCTTCTCTTCCTAGTTTGTTTGCTGTAGTCCTGCAGCCAGCCAATCACCATGTGGTTTCAGTCTCCACATGGTGATTGGTCGGCTTCAGGACTACAGCAAACAAATGAAAGAAGTGGAGGAGCGGAGGGAAGGAGCGATCGCCGGCCCAGGACAAGGTAACGTATGCCTATTACACACATCCTCCCCCGATGCCTATGCCCTCCAGTGTCCCGCTGCCTCTCTCCCCCAACCCCCGCTGCCTATACTAGCAGACCCCTGCATTTTTTCATGGCACACCGCTCTGCAATAAATGTATCATAAAACGCTATTTATCGTTTTAATGTATTTACATTAAAACGGTAAATAGTATTTTATGATAAATGTATCGGCAGCGCCATTTTTCTCCCTGCGCCATTTTCAGATGGACCTGATTACAAATATTGTTACGGTAAAAGCTGTTAGGGCCTGTTCAGACTGTCAGCGTATGAAGCATGCGTATAAAATCAAAGAAACGCAAGTTGAAAAACGCATGCGTTTTTCTTGCGTTCTAATGCGTTTTCTATTGCGTTTTGCACACACGTGACCCAGGGGAAAGAAGAATTATGGGAACCGCAGAGGGAAATGTACGCTAAAAACGCAATAGTACGCGTTTTTGATACGCGTCCATAGACTTTCGTTGCGTCCGTTTCTATGCGTGACGCACAGAACTGCATGCAGCAATGCGGATAAGAAACGTATGCGTCTCATACGCATACATGTGAACTAGCCTTATTCAAAAGCATTAGGAGCCGTTTCTATGCGTTTTTGGTACCCGTACGCGTTCCCTGAAAACGGCTAGGATCGCGCATAGTCTGCACAGGCCCTTACTGAACAGCTTCTGTAACAAACACCTGGAAAACCGCTCTGATCTAGCATTTTTCAGAGCGGTTTTCCACTTTTCTATACAGAAACGCCTCAGAAATCTAAAAAGTGCTGCACGACAGCAGTTTGTGCTTGGGGGGAAAAACGAGCCGCTCTGGTGTGCACCATCCCATTCACTTTCATTAGCCAAGCGGTTTTCCCCCTGCAAGCTTTTTAAAAAACGCTTCAGAACCGATCTGTACCAAGTCCCTTCCTTTTTTTTTTTTTTTTTTTTTTTTTTTTTTTTTGCCCCTACAGGCCATATATTTGATAAAGATGGAAGATATGTAATTGTAGTGGCCAAAATATATGGGATAAAGTCTTCCTGATTTGCTGTAACAGTCAAGCTATCAAGATGTTGCTCCATGATATCATGTTCTCTCCTCTGCTCCTTGTCTGGTACTTTCATGTCATCTTGGTGCGTTTTTATTCTACAATTATCTAAAACTTCTCTGAGGTGTTTGTATTCCATATATACCCTCTCTGTGCTGGCATCAATCTCTAATCTCAGTCAGGTGGAGTAGACCTCCAAGGAAATATAAAAGAATGGAGTGGGACCACAAGACCACCAGGGAAGCTGGATGCGGATAGGTGGGACTCCAAGACTACCAGGGAAACTATATGAGGACAGGGACCACTACACCATAATGGAAGCCTTGTGTGGATGAGGCCACCAAGGAATACTGTAAAGGGGGGGGGGGGGATCACTAGACTACCAGGATATACTGTAGAGGAGATGGGGCTACTAAACCACCAGAGAATACTAGAAAGTGGAGGGGGTTTGCTAGAGAACCAGGGGCACAGCACAGAGACCACTATTTGGCTGGACTGCAGACCAAACTGCAAAATGTTTGGGGATTTGAGGGGGTACTCTACCTGATTATGTTTGGAGCTTTTTTGGGAAGGGGGCGACTCTGCCTAATTATGTTTGGTGCTTTAGTTGCTGGACTCTGCCTAATTATATTTAGGCAATGGCAGGGGGTGTACGTTAAAAAGGGGCGCTGGGAAAAAAGGGCGCCGGGTTTTTAACGATAAGCATGGCTAACGTTTAAAATTGTATTGTACTGTTTTTCGTTTAAAATTATTGTTTTTTAAAGTTATAAATCATTAAATAATGTGCATTAAATCGGCAATTGTAAAAACGTTAATCTTTCGTTTAAATAGTGAAACGTATAATAACGTTTAAAAAAAAATTACTAAGTAACCCTCCCTGTACCTACCCCTAACCCCTAGACCCCCCTGTTGATGCCTAAACCTAAGACCCCCCCTGTTGGTGCCTAAACCTAAGACCCCCCTGTTGGTGCCTAAACCTAAGACCCCCCTGTTGGTGCCTAAACCTAAGACCCCCCTGTTAGTGCCTAAACCTAAGACCCCCCTGTTGGTGCCTAAACCTAAGACCCCCTGTTGGTGCCTAAACCTAAGACCCCCCTGTTGGTGCCTAAACCTAAGACCCCCCTGTTAGTGCCTAAACCTAAGACCCCCCTGTTGGTGCCTAAACCTAAGACCCCCTGTTGGTGCCTAAACCTAAGACCCCCCTGTTGGTGCCTAAACCTAAGACCCCCCTGTTGGTTTTTTCGTTTAAAAATAATGTAAAAAAAAAAAAAAAAAAAAAAGTACTGTTTTTCGTTTAAAAATGTTTGGAAAAAATATTGTACTGTTTTTCGTTTAAAAATAATATTTAAAAATGTATAAATCATTAAATAATGTGTAATCATGAGAAACAGTAATAAAACATTAAGTCTCCGGGCGCCGCTTTTAAAACGTTAGTTTTCTCCGGCGCCCTTTTTTCCTATCGGGCGCCCATTAAACGATATTTATTATAGGAGTGAATGGCGGCGCCCGATTTGTCCACTAGCCTCAGGCGCCCGAATTTACTGTTCCCTGGCAGGGGCATGACCGGGTGTTATGATGATGGCGTGACTTGTATTGTGGCAGGAGTGTGACTAGGGGTGTGGTGGCCATATGTATAGTGGTGTAGCAGGGCATAACTAGGGGTTGTAGTATGCGTGACTAGGGATGTGGAAGTGACTAGGGGTGTGATACTCGCAAGACTAGGGGTGTGACAGGGGCATGACTAGAAGGAGTTGTGGTGAGAGTATAAGTAGGAGTGGTAGAAGTGGTAGGAGTGGTCTAAGGATTGTGGTAATGGCGTAATTAAGGGTGTGATTGGCACATGGCTAGGGGTGTGGCACGGGTGGTGCCATTTTTTTTTTTTTTTTTTTTTGAATGTATTGCCAGATCTTGAAGGCAAGGTGTTGTTTGTTTGTTTGTTTTTTGGGGGTTTTTCCAAGCTACCCAGTGTCGTGAGAACTTGAAGCAATGTGGAGTATAGGTTACCAAACTCTGAGATTTTTGTGGTTTTCATGGTCAAAGGATATTTCTGGTACCTGTGGTCATTCTAAGGTTTAAATCACAGTGGCGTTTTGCAGATTGATTGAATATTCACCCACATGCCATAGACAGATTTACAGATACTTAACTATCTTAAAGAGAATCTGTATTGTTAAAATTGCACAAAAGTAAACATACCAGTGCGTTAGGGGACATCTCCTATTACCCTCTGTCACAATTTCGCCGCTCCTCGCCGCATTAAAAGTGGTTAAAAACAGTTTTAAAAAGTTTGTTTATAAACAAACAAAATGGCCACCAAAACAGGAAGTAGGTTGATGTACAGTATGTCCACACATAGAAAATACATCCATACACAAGCAGGCTGTATACACCCTTCCTTTTGAATCTCAAGAGATCATTTGTGTATTTCTTTCCCCCTGCAGCTATCTTCCACTGAAGTGTCAGGCTGTTTCTTCCTGCAGAGTGCAGACAGCTCTGCCTGTATGTAATTCCTCAGTATGTGAAAGCCCAGCCAGCTCAGAGGAGGATTTATCCAGCTTGTAAAAGATAAGAGAGCAGAGAGAAGCTGCACTAAACTAAATAACACACAGCAGTGTGCAGAGAGGGGCCTGGAGGGGGGAGATGCATCACAGAACCACAACACTGAAGAACTTGTCAGCCTTCCAGACACAGGCTGACAAGTCTGACAAGAGAGAGATAAGTTGATTTATTACAGAGATGGTGATAGTAGAAAGTGCTGCAGTAAGCCAGAACACATTAGAATAGCTTTTGGAACTTGTAGGATGATAAAAAACAGGATGCAATTTTTGTTACGGAGTCTCTTTAAAATCCACAGACCGGGTGAGTACCTACCTGTCTGATGTGAGTGCATGTTTGGGACACTCTAATATTGCCTTAGCCCGCCAAGAGCACAAGGCCTTCTCCTGCATTCAGCAACTGTTGCGTTGTAACTTCAGAGGCTGTTGAGGAATTTTCCACTTGCTATCATGCACATTGCATAGCGTGAAAGACTCAGTAATGGAAATTAGCTGGAGTAAGACAAAATGGGAGGTTAACATCTGCCTATTTCATCCTGGAAAATGAAGGTACCGTAATGGATATTGGTTGATTCTCCGTCTCCCGTCTTTGCGATATAACTTTATTGGATGTACGAGACTGTAACTGAAGTGTAAAGATATCACAGGAATACAGACTCCATTCAATTTTCTCACCGATGCCTCGCCGAATGACTTTGAAATGAGAATGTGTAGGAATGTGGCGGCATCGAAGAATGAGGACAATGAAGATTTTTTTGTTCTTCTCCTCTTTTTAATTACGCATCTTTTGTATATTCATAGAGGTACTTTGAAATCATTCGGAAGCAATCCGCCGCTGAGATAGGGACAAGCTCTCACCGCTGTAATTAAGGCTGAAATGCCCTATATTGGAATGAGTTTTTCATTGTAGAGGTAGACGAGGAAGAAAAGCAGATCCGTCGACAAATTTTTGCAGCTGTTTTAACCCATTTCTGGCTTGATATAGTCTAGTATTGTTAACTTGCTGGGTCTTGTTTGCATTTCCCTTGGTCTTCTGCTAGTGAGAAGGTTACGACCAGCCACCACATATCTCACATTTTTCTATATTGAGTTGCACTACTGGCTCCTAAGCAGTGCTGCTCATCAGGATTCTGGATATCCGGGTAGACCCGGATATCCGAACTTTTGTGACCGGATCCGGATTCTGGATAGCTGTTCCAGTATCTAGATAGCTATCTGCGGATAGTTGGCTGGGCTATGCGGATATCCACGGGTATCTGGACCATTGAAATACTGTATGAGGTCCAGGACGTCATTGGGAGCCAATCAGAGGGCTCCCAGCAAAAGCACCAGCAATCAATCACAGAGGGGAACCCTGGCCAGCCCCTCCTGACCTCATTGAGCCAATCAGAGGCCTCCCAGCCTAAGCCTTGGCACCCAATCACAGAAAGGAACACTGGCTAGCCCCCCTTGTATAATTTGCTTGATTGATGTCATAAATGTGACATTTAGAGTGTGTGCTTCTAGTCTAGGAAGGGCTGTACACACAGTGATAAGCTGTTCAGTGATTAAAGAGACACTGAAGCGAAAAAAAAATATGATATAGTGAATTGGTTGTGTACTATGAATAATTACTAGAAGATTAGCAGCAAAGAAAATATTCTCATACTTTTATTTTCAGGTATATAGTGTTTTTTTCTAACATTGCATCATTCTATAATATGTGCAGATTACACAACACTCCGCATTCAAAATGAGTCTTTCAGAGCAGTCTGTGAACTAATGACCTCTCCTCTAACAGAGGAAAAGTAAATAGTCCAGGAACAGTTGAGATAATAAAAGTCAGATAACAGCCCTCTCCACGACTAACTTAGTCGGAGAGCTTAATGGCTTGTTTGCATAGAGATAACAACTGAAGTTTCTCAACTCTTCCTGTACTGGAAACAATTACACTGATGTATCTGATCTTAATGTTTTATTTCTTAGCTGTGCTACACATACAAATCATAATATCATCATTTTTTTTTCGCTTCAGTGTCTCTTTAACCCCTTCACTATCACTATAGTCAGGGCCGCGCCTGGGCGGGTGCTGCGGGTGCATTGCACCCAGGCGCCGGCCTGTGACAGGCGCCGGTGGGTCGTCCGCGGCCGCCTATCTCATTCTCATCTCCCCGGGTGCTGGACAGGACAGTGACACACTGTGCGGGCGGCTGTGCCTGACGTCACATGTAGACGTCGGCGCAGCCCAGTGCTGGTCGTAATGGAGAAAGCTACGCTTACGGATCATTACGCGTAATTTTACGCTATTACGCATTACGAAATTACGCTTACGTCATAGACAGTAAATTTCGGTACATGTCCATAATTACGCATAGCACTTACGCAATTACGCGTAAGTATACCGTAGTGCAGGTTATTACGTTATAGGCTTACGCGTAAAATCCTGCTAGCAATTAATGCGTAAGGTCATGCTGCCAAGCGGAAAAGTTGACGCATGGATCAATGTTAGGTAGCCACCGACTTTAAGGGTTAATAGCAAAGCCCCCTTAAGTGCTAAGAGCCTCAAATTTGGAGAATATATTAAGGAGATCAGAAGGAATAAGAGGAAAATTTTTTTTTTTCAAAAAGACCTTATAGTTTTTGAGAAAATCGATGTTAAAGTTTCAAAGGAAAAATATATACATTTAAAAACCCGACTTTAACGGTTAATAGCAAAGCCTGCTTAAAATTTAGGAACACCAAATTCACAGGGTATATTAAGGGGATCAGTGGGAATAAGAGGAAAAATTTTTTTTTCAAAAAGACCTTCTAGTTTTTGAGAAAATCGATTTTTAAGTTTCAAGGGCGAAAATGTCTTTTAAATGCGGAAAATGTCAGTTTTTTTTTGCACAGGTAACAATAGTGTTTTATTTTCATAGATTCCCCCAAGTGGGAAGAGTTTTACTTACTTCGTTCTGAGTGTGGGAAATATAAAAAAAAAACGACGTGGGGTCCCCCCTCCCAGACCTCTTTAACCCCTTGTCCCCCATGCAGACTGGGATAGCCAGAATGCGGAGCACCGGCCGCGTGGGGCTCCGCACCCTGACTATACCAGCCCGCATGGTCCATGGATTGGGGGGTCTCGGAAGGGGAGGGGCAGCCAAGCTTTCCCCTCCCCCTCCGAGCCCTTGTCCAATCCAAGGACAAGGGGCTCTTCTCCACCTCCCATGGGCGGTGGAGGTGGAGGCCGCGATTTCCTGGGGAGGGGTTCATGGTGGCATCTGGGAGTCCCCTTTAAAAAGGGGTCCCCCAGATGCCCACCCCCCTCCCAGGAGAAATGAGTATAGAGGTACTTGTAGTACCCCTTACCCATTTCCTTTAAGAGTTAAAAGTAAATAAACACACAAACACATAGAAAAAGTATTTTAATTGAACAAAAAACATAAACACGAAAAAAGTCCTTTAATATTCTTAATTAACCATTAATACTTACCTGTCCCTTTAAAAGCCAGTTCCCACGCAATATCCTCGGAAATATACTAATCAGTTACAATGTAACAAAGTTATTACAATGTAACAACTTTGTTACATTGTAACTACGCTGCACCCGACGTCACTCACCGCCGCCGCCGCTGCGTCTGTGCTGCAGGACCTATAGCTCAGAGCTCTCTAAGCATCTTTGTATTTGGGCTCCAAGGAGCCCCATTGGTCCTTAGCAGACCAATGGGGTTCCTTCTGATTTGAAGGAACCCCATTGGTCTGCTAAGGACCAATGGGGCTCCTTGGAGCCCAAATACAAAGATGCTTTCGAGAGCTCTGAGCTAATATAGCTCAGAGCTCTGTCGGGTGAAGGGACGCTAAGTCCCCGCCGGCTCCGCTGCCCTCCCCGCCTCCCCGCCTCTCCCACATGTCACCTATATACATGCTGGCACCCATGGGTGCCAGCATGTATATGAGTGACAGGTGTGGGCGGAGTGGACGGCGGGAGCCGGCGGGGACTAGCGTGTATGCGGCGGCCGGCGGGTGAGCGGCGAGTGACGTCGGGTGCGGTGGTGTTACAAAGTAACAAAGTTGTTACATTGTAATAACTTTGTTACATTGTAACTGATTAGTATATTTCCGAGGATATTGCGTGGGAACTGGCTTTTAAAGGGACAGGTAAGTATTAATGGTTAATTAAGAATATTAAAGGACTTTTTTCGTGGTTATGTTTTTTGTTCAATTAAAATACTTTTTCTATGTGTTTGTGTGTTTATTTACTTTTAACTCTTAAAGGAAATGGGTAAGGGGTACTACAAGTACCTCTATACTCATTTCTCCTGGGAGGGGGGTGGGCATCTGGGGGACCCCTTTTTAAAGGGGACTCCCAGATGCCACCATGAACCCCTCCCCAGGAAATCGCGGCCTCCACCTCCACCGCCCATCGGAGGTGGAGAAGAGCCCCTTGTCCTTGGATTGGACAAGGGCTCGGAGGGGGAGGGGAAAGCTTGGCTGCCCCTCCCCTTCCGAGACCCCCCAATCCATGGACCATGCGGGCTGGTATAGTCAGGGTGCGGAGCCCCACGCGGCCGGTGCTCCGCATTCTGGCTATCCCAGCCTGCATGGGGGACAAGGGGTTAAAGAGGTCTGGGAGGGGGGACCCCACGTCGTTTTTTTTTTATATTTCCCACACTCAGAACGAAGTAAGTAAAACTCTTCCCACTTGGGGGAATCTATGAAAATAAAACACTATTGTTACCTGTGCAAAAAAAACGGACATTTTCCGCATTTAAAAGACATTTTCGCCCTTGAAACTTAAAAATCGATTTTCTCAAAAACTATAAGGTCTTTTTGAAAAAAAATTTTTCCTCTTATTCCCACTGATCCCCTTAATATACCCTGTGAATTTGGTGTTCCTAAATTTTAAGCAGGCTTTGCTATTAACCGTTAAAGTCGGCGGGTTTTTAAATGTATATATTTTTCCTTTGAAACTTTAACATCGATTTTCTCAAAAACTATAAGGTCTTTTTGAAAAAAAATTTTTTCCTCTTATTCCTTCTGATCTCCTTAATATATTCTCCAAATTTGAGGCTCTTAGCACTTAAGGGGGCTTTGCTATTAACGCTTAAAGTCGGCGGCTACCTAACATTGATCCATGCGTCAACTTTTCCGCTTGGCAGCATGACCTTACCCATTAATTACATAGTTACATAGTTACATAGTTACATAGTTACTTTGGTTGAAAAAAGACATACGTCCATCGAGTTCAACCAGTACAAAGTACAACTCCAGCCTGCTCCCTCACATATCCCTGTTGATCCAGAGGAAGGCGAAAAAACCCTTACGAGGTAAAAATTCCTTCCCGACTCCAGATGGCAATCAGATAAAATCCCTGGATTAACATCATTGGCATTACCTAGTAATTGTAGCCATGGATGTCATTCAACGCAAGGAAAGCATCTAAGCCCCCTTTAAATGCAGGTATAGAGTTTGCCATAACGACTTCCTGTGGCAATGCATTCCACATCTTAATCACTCTTACTGTAAAGAACCCTTTCCTAAATAAATGGCTAAAACGTTTTTCCTCCATGCGCAGATCATGTCCTCTAGTCCTTTGAGAAGGCCTAGGGACAAAAAGCTCATCCGCCAAGCTATTATATTGCCCTCTGATGTATTTATACATGTTAATTAGATCTCCTCTAAGGCGTCTTTTCTCTAGACTAAATAAACCCAGTTTATCTAACCTTTCTTGGTAAGTGAGACCTTCCATCCCACGTATCAATTTTGTTGCTCGTCTCTGCACCTGCTCTAAAACTGCAATATCTTTTTTGTAATGTGGTGCCCAGAACTGAATTCCATATTCCAGATGTGGCCTTACTAGAGAGTTAAACAGGGGCAATATTATCTAGCATCTCGAGTTTTTGCTAGTAGGATTTTACGCGTAAGCCTATAACGTAATAACCAAAATTACGGTATACTTACGCGTAATTGCGTAAGTGCTATGCGTAATTATAGACATGTACCGAAATTGAATGTCTATGCCGCAAGCGTAATTTCGTAATGCGTAATAGCGTAAAATTACACGTAATGATCCGTAAGCGTAGCTTTCTCCATTACGACCAGCACTGTCAGCGGCGCCAGGCCAGCCGCCAGCACAGACGCAGTGACTGCCCGCCCTGCAGCCCGGCCTGGGCTGCGCCTCCTAGTGCCACCGTGACCCGCCACCGTCCGGAAAGAGAGCGAGCCAGACCAGAGAGAGCTACTAGCAGCGGCGCCAGGCCAGCCGCCAGCACAGACGCAGTGACTGCCCGCCTGCAGCCCGGTTTAATGCCGATTTATGCTTCCTATCGAGACATGCTGAAATCCGATCTGGGCATGTGCACCAGCACTTGAGCTCAGTTTGCCTGATATCCTTCCGCCGGCTTATCGATACTAACTACTACTAAGCATCCCATAGGAGCAGGTTAGGAGAGGTTGTAGGTTAGTGTTAGGAGTAGAAAAGGGATGTTAGGAGAACAGATGGGAGGGTTAGTGTTAGAATAGGAGAGGGGGTAGAGTTAGGGTTACGAGTGGAGAAGGGTGAGTTGTTAGGCAGGCCAGTAGCATATCCCGATAAAATTGCATATTTAGACACCTTGACTAATCGATTGACGCTACCAGATTAAACCTGGTAGTACATTTCGACAAAGTAGGACAACTCGGCACTACACCAGCCTGCGCCTCCTAGTGCCACCGCCCGTGGTCACAGTCAGCTGCAGCCGCCCGCAGAGCCACTGCCTGCCTATATGCTCCTCCACCCAGACCCAGCCAGAGGTGAGTGAATTGCTGCCAATAAGATTGCATTTGTCATGTGGTGGGGGAAATTAAATCTGTTGCCATTAAGATTGCATTTGTGGGGAAATATGCTGCGATTAATATTGCAGTTGTGTGGGTAAATCTGGCTGCCGTTAAGATTGCATTTGTGTGGGGAAATCTGGCTGCCGTAAAGATTGTATCTGTGGGGAAATCTGGCTGCCGTAAAGATTGCATCTGTGGGGAAATCTGGCTGCCATAAAGATTGCATCTGTGGGGAAATCTGGCTGCCGTAAAGATTGCATCTGTGGGGAAATCTGGCTGCCGTAAAGATTGCATCTGTGGGGAAATCTGGCTGCCGTACAGATTGCATCTGTGGAGAAATCTGCTGCCAATAATATTGCATTTGTGGGAAAATCTGCTGCCAATAAGATTGCATTTTGTGGTCGGCTGGCCCTCCACCATGTGGACTATTGTGCGCCACTGCCCTCGATACGATATCCCCGGTGCACCGGTATGTATCTTTAGATTGGAAAATGGATTGAGTCATTGCTATGCATGGAAGAGGGGTAGGAATGGGGTATCACATGCATGCGTAAAGAGGTGGAAGGTGTGGGTGTGATTAGGCAGGACATAGGTGTGGTTATGTGGTTGGGCGCGGTTAATTTAACCACTCCCATAGGCGCCAGAGAAAATCTTGCACCCAGGTGCCAGGCTCCCCAGGCTCACCCCTGACTATAGTATAGTTAAATCATTCATTTGCTTGATTGATGTCATAAATCTGACATTTAGAGTGTGTGCTGCTGCAGCTGCTATGTGTTTGTGTGTGTGCTGAGCAAGCACCAGGCCAGCCCTTTTGATTGCAAGGCAAATTTTCCATATTGTGGGAGGAGGAACAACATCTATTAGGCCATTTTATGCACAGACTCTTGCTTGAATTACGTTCATGCTAATCCATTATTCATTCAACCAAATCTCACTGATCATCTAGTGAATGGTCCTAGCAATTATGGGGTGTGTACTTCCCAGCATTGTGATGCCATGATACTCGCCAGAGTGTCGTTATACATTAAGTGAGCCTCCGCTCCTTTTTGCTGTTTTAGAGTTTTAATAATGTGGCTGGGGGGTTTTGGTTGTCGCTTTTACATCCGAGCACATATCTACAATTTTGTATAAATAAAGTTGAATCTTTTTGCACCAATTTTCATTCTTTGGCAAAGTTATTGGTCACATATTTTGTGCTTCTTTTTTATTAAACCAGGCCAGCTGCTGCCTGCCACGTGCAAACACGGCACGTGGCCCTTTGCACTTGGCCCTTGGCACTTGGCCCTTGGCACTTTGACAGCCTTTTTGGGGGGCGGGGGGGGGGGGATTTTAAGTCCCCACATCATCAATTAGTGTTCCCCTTTCAAAAATAATGATGCTACATGCCTCATTGACCCTTAAAAACATTTTTAAAGCAATTTAAAGGGCACTTCCGTTTTTTTTATCCAGATATCCGAATCCGGCCGGATAGTGGGGTCGGATATCCGACCCAGATTCGGTTTGCAAAATTTTTGATTTAGATATCCGACCCGGATAGGATATCTGGGTATCCGGTTCCGCATTAGTTCCAGATAGTGAAAAGTGGTATCCGAGCAGCACTGCTCCTAAGGTTCTCATTTTCTCCTGGAGGCTTCTTCCTAATTGAACAGCGAGGACCAACCAAATGTAAGTTACACATTTTTTTGCTTAGCTGCTCCCAAGGTTTTAAATTTCGGTTAGGTCACTTGCCCGGAGGTATGCCTCACCGTGGCGCAAGTGTCTAGTATAATATACTTTCCATGCAAACCATATTGGAAGCTAAAGTTCCTCCTAGTTTAATAAATGTTAGCACTTGTCTTGGATGCAGGGCATGCATTTTTCAGTCTAGCAGAGGCGGTGTATGCCTGTGCGATTAACCATTCAATTGCAGCATGTGTTTAGGGACGCGCACACTTTCCCCCCACCTTTTCTTAGCTTCTTCCTAATTGCTGAAAAGGTTACAACCTTGATGACGTAAGCAGTCAACATGAGTAGCCCACATTGTGTGCTTATTAATTAGGGATGACTTTGCTCTTTCTTTGAAATAAACTTGTCATAAAAGGATCATAATAGCTACAATTGCAGATACCGTAGGATGCGAAAGTTTGGGCAACCTTGTTAATTGTCATGATTTTCCTGTATAAATCGTTGGTTGTTAAAAAAATGTCAGTTAAATATATCATATAGGAGACACACACAGTGATATTTGAGAAGTGAATGAAGTTTATTGGATTTACAGAAAGTGTGCAATCATTGTTTAAACTAAATTAGCCAGATGCATAAATTTGGGCACCTTTAGAACTAGTTATTGGGACTCGAATTGGCATGGTAAGCTCAGTGACCCTCTGACCTACATACACAGGTAAATCCAATTATGAGAGAGTATTTAACCTCCAGATAGACTGTGCTGATCCTGCAGCGCGGTGCGCCCGATCGGGCGTGCTCCCGCTGCCTGCCGATAGCCCCCCGATCAGTGAATGGGAATATAATTCCCATTCACCGATCTAAGCCCCCGGAGAAATACCGACGCTTTCTAAGAAGAAAGCGCTGTATTTCTACCCGGAAAAAAAATGTACAGCCTCCTAATAGTTCCTGACAGCGTGATCGTACACTTTTTTCACTGTGGCCATCTTGTGGCCAAATAGTAAACTGCACCTACATACATTTTTTAAATAAAGAATTACATTATATTACATCTAAAAATAGCTGTTTACCTCCCAAGCTAAAATCACCCTCATACATATTTTGTTTAACTAAAAAATAAATAAAAAAATTACAATAAAAAAAACTACATAAATAGTTACCTAAGGGTCTAAACTTTTTAAATACACATGTTAAGAGAGCATATTATTCATTTTTTTTTTAAATTATAAGCTTGTAAATAGTGATGAACGCAAATTCAAAAAATGCACCTTTATTTCTAAATAAAATATCGGTGCCATAAATTGTGATAGGGACATAATTTAAAAGGCGTAATAAGCGGGACAAATATGCAAAAAAAATACATAGGTTTTAACTACGGTAGCATGTATTACTTTTAAACTACAATGGCCAAAAACTGAGAAATAATGATTTTTTTCCATTTCTTTTTTTAATCTTCCTGTTAAAATGCATTTAGAAAAAAATAATTCTTAGCAAAATGTACTACCTAAAGAAAGCTTAATTAGTGGCGTAAAAAAACAAGATCTAGATCAATTAATTGTGATTAGTAGCAATAAAGTTATTGGCGAATGAATGGGAGGTGAACGTTGCTCAGATGCATGAGATTTTCCACGCTGTAGGCTGAAGTGGTTAAGGGGGTCAATTGTAAGGGTCCCTCCTCCTTTTAATTCTTTTGAAAAATAGCAACATGAGGGTCTCAAAACAACTCTCAAATGACCTGAAGACTGTTCACCATCATGGTTTAGGGGAAGGATACAGAAAGCTGTCTCAGAGATTTCAGCTGTCTGATTCCATAGGAACAGACAGGAAATGGAAGACCACAGGTTCAGTTCAAACTAAGGCTCGAAGTAGCAGACTAAGAAAAATCTCGGATAGACAGAAGAGACGAATGGTGAGAAGTCAGTCAACCCACAGACCAGCACCAAAGACCTACAACATCATCTCTCTGCAGATGGAGTCACTGTGCATCGTTCAACCATACGGCGCATTTTACACAAGAAGATACTGTATGCGAGAGTGATGCAGAGGAAGTCTTTTCTCCGCCCACAGCACAAACAGAGGCGCTTGAGGTATGCTAAAGCACATTTTGACAAGCCAGCTTCATTTTGGAATAAGGTGCTGTGGACTGATGAAACTAAAATTGAGGTATTTGGGCATAACAAGGGGCTTTATGCATGGAGGAAAAAGAACACAACATTCCAAGAAAAACACCTGCTACCTACAGTAAAATATGGTGGTGGTTCCATCATGCTGTGGGGCTGTGTGGCCAGTGCAGAGACTGGGAATCTTGTCAAAGTTGAGGGACCCATGGATTCCACTCAGTATCAGCAGATTCTGGAGACCGATGTCCAGGAATCAGTGCAAAGCTGAAGATGCACCGGGGCTAGGTCTTTCAACAAGACAATGACCCTAAACACTGCTCAAAATCCACTAAGGCATTCATGCAGAGGAACAAGTACAATAATCTGGAATGACCATCTCAGTCCCCAGACCTGAATGTAATTGAAAATCTGTGGTGTGAGTTAGAGAACTGTCCATGCTCTAAGCCCTAGGTTCTCAACATGTGGTACGCGTACCCCAGGGGGTACTTCTGATGGTTCCAGGGGGTATTCGGCTTGATAAACTTTACCAATAACAACAAATTTAGAGTTTAAGAAAATGATAAATCTTATTTAAACAATACCAAATTAATATTTTTGCTAATTAAAAGAAATAGTACATGCTTGGAAAGTGTTTAGAACCAATTTTCATGTACTACGATCAAATATATATATGTCAAGGGGTACTTGTGATAACGTTTACTATGCTAGGGGGTACTTGGTGAGTACAGGGTTTTAAAAGGGGTACATACCTGTAAAATGTTGAGAAACACTGCTCTAAGCCATCAAACCTGAATGAACTAAAGATGTTTTGTAAAGAGGAATGGTCCAAAATGCCTTCAAGCAGAATCCAGTCTCTCATTGGAACCTACAGGAAGCGTTTAGAGGCTGTAATTTCTGCAAAAGGAGGATCTACTAAATATTGATTTCATTTCATTTTTGTGGTGCCCAAATTTATGCACCTGCCTAATTTTGTCTAAACAATGATTGCACACTTTCTGCAAATCCAATAAACTTCATTTCACTTCTCAAATATCCCTGTGTGTCTCCTATATGATATATTTAACTGACATTTTTTATCCTAACAACCATTTATACAGGAAAATCCTGACGATTACCAAGGTTGCACAAACTTTTGCATCCTACTGTATATTCTCCTCCCCACTCTCCTCGCCTCTTTCCGCATCCCTCTCCTCATTATTCTTTTAATCGCTATCCTCTTGTCTCTCCTCACCTCTCATCAAGCTCCATTTTTTTTGCACCAATGGCATCTCTATAGCACATTAAAAATGCATGCCAATAATGTGGGTCACTACTGAAAAAAACCATCAATTTTACCTCTTCATTTTACACTTAAACGCTATGCAGAGGTTTTTTTACCCTACTTGGTAGGGCCTGTCCTACCACAGAAATTTCAGGCAGATGAGGACTGATGTAATTATTTTATTGCACACATTAGCAGAAAGCAAACAAAAGCTTCCATCATCGTGAGGAGTAGGGGAGGGAGCAGACACATAGGACACTCTGCTTCAAAGAGTTTAGAGACGTCACGGATGCAATCTTCACACCTGCCTTGTAGATAAATAATGGGCAGCTAGAAGGGGAGGGGTGAACAAGGCAGCTTCTATAGCTATTAGAAACCAGGGGGAAAAAACTAGTACTTGGTTCCCTCAATGCCCCAGTTTCACTGGGTCTAAACCCAGTGCGAATTCAGCTCCTTTTTTTCTGTACACGTAAAGAATAGTCTACTGATTCGGCTGCTGTGGGTAAAAAAAAATCATGCCTGCATCAAGTTTTCAGACATCACGTCCAAATCCCCATTCTTGTGCATTGGCAGGCCGGGGGATTCAGGCGCAAATCACAGCTGCATGGGTGTCGCATCCATCTTGATGATAAAAATCACTTAGTCACTAAGTCACTTACCCTTTGAAATTTCAACCACCCAGGCTTGTGGTCAGCAGGACCACCAGCAATTGTATTAACCCCCGCCCACCCCCACCAAAAACATACTCTTCTCCCACTGCATACTTTTATACATTGGGGGGGTACCTTGCCCAATTACCCTGGAAGAAAGGGAAGGGGTCAAGGGGGGAGAATTTTACAAAAAAAACCACCTCCTCTCACCAAGCAGCCTTCAACAGACATCTCCAGTCCTACACTTTCATGTAGATAAGCCAAAACAATTGCATGCACGTCAGAGTAGATGTTTCAGGTGTATGTTTGGTCTCCAAGAGCATAAATGACTTTACTTTGCTGCCTGAAGTGGTACATTGATTACATTGCTTTTTGGACACCTGCTGCTGGTGATGGTGAGCTGCAGTTATTTTCTGGTGTATTGAGGCAGGCTAGCTAATACACAAAATACTGCCATCTTAAAGAGACTCCGTAACAAAAATTGCATCCTGTTTTTTATCATCCTACAAGTTCAAAAAGCTATTCTAATGTGTTCTGGCTAACTGCAGCACTTTCTGCTATCACTATCTCTGTAATAAATCAATGTATCTTTCCCCTGTCAGACTTGTCAGCCTGTGTCTGGAAGGCTGCCAAGTTCTTCAGTGTTGTGGTTCTGCTATGAACTCCCCCTTCCAGGCCCCTCTATGCACACTGCCTGTGTGTTATTTAGGATTAGAGCAGATTCTCTCTTCTCTCTTATCTTTTACAAGCTGGATAAATCGTCCTCTGAGCTGGCTGGGCTTTCACATACTGAGGAATTACAGACAAGGGCAAAGCTGTTTGCAGGAAGAAACAAGCAGCCTGAAACTTCAGTGCATGAGAACAGGGGGAAAGAAACACACAAATGATCTCTTGAGATTCAAAAGGAATGCTGTATACAGCCTGCTTGTGTATGAATGTATTTTCTATGTGTGGACATACTGTACAACAACCTACTTCCTGTTTTGGTGGCCATTTTGTTTGTTTATAAACAAACTTTTTAAAACTGTTTTTAACCACTTTTAATGCGGCGAGGAGCGGCGAAATTGTGACAGAGGGTAATAGATGTCCCCTAACGCACTGGTATGTTTACTTTTGTGCGATTTTTAACAATACAGATTCTCTTTAACATTTATGAGATCATCTTTACTCTGGATTATAGCTGACATCATCCCTGGTTCTTGGCTTGGTGCACAGAATGCTGGCTGCCTAGGTGTCACAGGAGGTCAATGGTCTCTGGATGGATGACTTCGTATTGATAGGTGTCACAGGAGGATCGGTTATCTATGGTTGGTTGACTTTGCATGGATAGGTGTCATGAGGGATTGGTGGTCTCTGGATGGCTGACTTTTTGTATGGATAGGTGTCAGGAAGGATCAGTGGTCTCTGGATGGCTGACTTTGCATGGATAGTTGTCACAGGAGGATCGGTGGTCTCTGGATAGGGGACTTTGTATGGATAGGTGTCACATGGAGATCAGTGGTATCTGGATGTCTGACTTTGTATGGATAGGTGTCACAGGAATATCGGTGGTCTCTGGATGGCTGACTTTGTATGGATAGGTGTCACAAGGGGGATTGGTGGTCTCTAGATAGGTGACTTTGTATGGATAGGTGTCACAGGAGGATTGGTGGTCTCTGGATAGGTGACTTTATGTAAATTTATGTCTTGACCTATTTATGTAAATAGGTGTCACAGGAGGATTGGTGATCTTTGGATGCCTGACTTTGTATGGATAGGTGTCACAGGGATATCAGTGGTCTCTGGATGTCTGACTTTGTATGGATAGGTGTCACAGGAGGATTGGTGGTCTCTGGATAGGTGACTTTACATAAATAGGTGTCACAGGAGGATTGGTGATCTTTGGATGCCTGACTTTGTATGGATAGGTGTCACAGGGGGATTGGTGGTCTCTGGATGGCTGACTTTGCATGGATAGGTGACGCAAGAAGATTTGTGGTCTTTGGATAGGTGACTTTGTATGGATAGGTGTCACAGGAGGATTGGTGATCTCTGGATGGCTGACTTTGTATGGTTAGGAGTCATAGGGGGATCGGTGGTCTCTGGATAGGTCACTTTGTATGGATAGGTGTCACAGGGGGATTGGTGGTCTCTGGATGGCTGACTTTGCATGGATAGGTGTTACAGGGAGATGGGTGGTCTCTGGATAGGTAACTTTGTATGGATAGGTGTCACAGGAGTATCGGTGATCTCTGGATAGGTGACTTTGTATGGATAGGTGTCCCAGGGGGATGGGTGGTATCTGGATGGCTGACTTTGCATGGATAGGTGTCACAGGAGGATTTGTGGTCTCTGGATAGGTGACTTTGTATGGATAGGTGTCCCAGGGGGATGGGTGGTATCTGGATGGCTGACTTTGTATGGATAGGTGTCACAGGAGGATTGGTGGTCTCTGGATGGCTGACTTTGTATGGATAGGTGTCACAGGGGGATTGGTGGTCTCCGGATAGGTGACTTTGCATGGATAGGTGTCACAGGAAGATTGGTGTTCTCTGTATGGCTGACTTTGTATGGTTAGGTGTCACAGGAGGATTGGTGGTCTCTGGATAGGTGACTATGTATGGATAGCTGTCACAGGAGGATTGGTGGTCTCTGGATAGGTGACTTTGCATGGATAGGTGTCACAGGAAGATTGGTGTTCTCTGTATGGCTGACTTTGTATGGATAGCTGTCACAGGAGGATTGGTGGTCTCTGGATAGGTGACTATGTATGGATAGGTGTCACAGGAGGATCGGTGATCTCTGGACCGCTCATTTTCTACACTAATTCCTTTCTTCCTAATTCCTAATATAAATTATAAATGTAATCTTTTCTCTAGCTTATCTGAAACTACACTTAAAATAATATTTAAATCCTTTATAGCAGAGAGAGTTGATCAAGCATTCTATTTAATGTGTTTTTTTCTCTATCTAGTGTAATTTAATATGGATCTGATGATTCCCTCTCTACTTAATACCATTTCCTTATATGCTTCTTCTATTTTTTGCAAGAGACAAAAATACCTTCTTGGCTAATTGAACACACGGAATAGCCACCTGGTAATGAGATGCAGAGGGAGTCGTTTTTCAATTAATAAAAAAAGAACCTGAATGAGGTTTTGCTTCACAGAAATAGCTCATTATGATTGTATAAAGAAAATAAAAAATAAATGAAAAAAGGAGCTAAACGTTAGATTGTACCGTTTCCATCCTTTGATGAAAGAATACTTTTGTAATATTGTCTATGAAATTCTCAAGTACTGAAAGATAAGTTGTTGAACAAAAGGATAGTTTGGCTGGACCCTTCTCTGCAGTAATGGGGGCAGACAAGGCTCTACTCGGAGTACAACAGAGGCCCTGTCCCAGGGCAATGGACTCTCTCACTAAGGGCCAGTGCACATTTTTGAAGCGGTTTTTCAGAGCGATTCTAGGCATGTTTGGAGTGATTTCATGGCTAGTGGTTTTTTTTGGAGCTTTTTGGTGTAGCATTTTTTTATATTTTGTTACAGAAGCTGTTCAGTTACAGCTTTACTGTAACAAAAACGTAAGGAAAATCGCTCCGATCTAGCATTTTTAAGAGCGGTTTTCCACTTCCCTATACTTTACAATGAGGCAGAAACGCCTCAGAAAACCGCAAAAATGCTGCAGGACCCGAGTTTGCGTTTGGGGAAAAAACGAACCGCTCTGGAGTGCACCAGCCCATTGCAATACATTAGCCAAGCGGTTTTCAACCCGCAAACGTTTTTGAAAAAAGCTCAGAACCGCTCTTGGTGTGCACCAGCCCTTACTCTACACTAGATGTGCTCATAATGGGTCAATTAGTAATACTCAAAATTTCACGTAATTTTTTAAAAACTACGCATTCCGTAATTGTGATTAAGTTACATACAGCATACGTCTGTGAATGCATAAAAATAGTGCATCTACTCACCAGTGTACTGCGCATGCGCAGGTATTAGTTTATATATTCAATGCGAAAAATGCATTTGTATTTGTAAACATGTGTCAATTGCGTAATTTTTGCCTATATATGTAATTACGTCTAGCAAATTTATGCGAACAAAATATAGTGTAAATTACGCGTACATATGTAATTATGGTTAGCAATTACCCTTACATGCAACATTTTTTTTTTTTACGCGCAATCCGTAAAATTACGATTACATTGCGTAATTGTGAATTATGGTGCGCAATTACGCATATCCGTAATACGTAATCCGCCAAAAAAGCCAGCTGAGAGATCAAATTACAGTTCTGATTAGTTGCAGATGAAGAGGGAACTAGGCTAAACTCTCTAAATACATACAGGGTGCATTTCTTTATGTTTTCATTCTGTCCTGTGCAAGAGTTCAGCTCCACTTTATGTAGCTAGAGGCAGTGCTGGGCCGAAATTACGCATTAGCGTAATTACGCATCGTAATTCACCACAAATGCACCGTAAGCGTTACGTGTAAGGTTACGGTATTACGCGTAATTACGCGTAGACCGTAGGGTTACGTTTTACGCGTAACAAATTACGCGTAAGACAGTAAACTCCCATTGAAATTACACAGTCTGCCGTAATCGCGTAATATTACGCTCCCGTATAATATAAAAAAGCCGCCGACTTTAAGGGTTAATAGCAAAGCCCCCTTAAGTCCTAAGAGCCTCAAATTTGGAGAATATATTAAGGAGATCAGAAGGAATAAGAGGAAAAAATTTTTTTCAAAAAGACCTTATAGTTTTTGAGAAAATCGATGTTAAAGTTTCAAAGGAAAAATATATACATTTAAAAACCCGCCGACTTTAACGGTTAATAGCAAAGCCTGCTTAAAATTTAGGAACACCAAATTCACAGGGTATATTAAGGGGATCAGTGGGAATAAGAGGAAACATTTTTTTTTCAAAAAGACCTTATAGTTTTTGAGAAAATCGATTTTTAAGTTTCAAGGGCGAAAATGTCTTTTAAATGCGGAAAATGTCAGTTTTTTTTGCACAGGTAACAATAGTGTTTTATTTTCATAGATTCTCCCAAGTGGGAAGAGTTTTACTTACTTCGTTCTGAGTGTGGGAAATATAAAAAAAAAACGACGTGGGGTTCCCCCCTCCCAGACCTCTTTAACCCCTTGTCCCCCATGCAGACTGGGATAGCCAGAATGCGGAGCACCGGCCGCGTGGGGCTCCGCACCCTGATTATACCAGCCCGCATGGTCCATGGATTGGGGGGTCTCGGAAGGGGAGGGGCAGCCAAGCTTTCCCCTCCCCCTCCGAGCCCTTGTCCAATCCAAGGACAAGGGGCTCTTCTCCACCTCCGATGGGCGGTGGAGGTGGAGGCCGCGATTTCCTGAGCTCTGTCGGGTCCTGCAGCACAGACGCGGCGGCGGCGGTGAGTGACGTCGGGTGCGGCGTAGTTACAATGTAACAAAGTTGTTACATTGTAATAACTTTGTTACATTGTAACTGATTAGTATATTTCCGAGGATATTGCGTGGGAACTGGCTTTTAAAGGGACAGGTAAGTATTAATGGTTAATTAAGAATATTAAAGGACTTTTTTCGTGGTTATGTTTTTTGTTCAATTAAAATACTTTTTCTATGTGTTTGTGTGTTTATTTACTTTTAACTCTTAAAGGAAATGGGTAAGGGGTACTACAAGTACCTCTATACTCATTTCTCCTGGGAGGGGGGTGGGCATCTGGGGGACCCCTTTTTAAAGGGGACTCCCAGATGCCACCATGAACCCCTCCCCAGGAAATCGCGGCCTCCACCTCCACCGCCCATCGGAGGTGGAGAAGAGCCCCTTGTCCTTGGATTGGACAAGGGCTCGGAGGGGGAGGGGAAAGCTTGGCTGCCCCTCCCCTTCCGAGACCCCCCAATCCATGGACCATGCAGGCTGGTATAGTCAGGGTGCGGAGCCCCACGCGGCCGGTGCTCCGCATTCTGGCTATCCCAGTCTGCATGGGGGACAAGGGGTTAAAGAGGTCTGGGAGGGGGGACCCCACGTCGTTTTTTTTTTTATATTTCCCACACTCAGAACGAAGTAAGTAAAACTCTTCCCACTTGGGGGAATCTATGAAAATAAAACACTATTGTCACCTGTGCAAAAAAACCTGACATTTTCCGCATTTAAAAGACATTTTCGCCCTTGAAACTTAAAAATCGATTTTCTCAAAAACTATAAGGTCTTTTTGAAAAAAATTTTTTTCCTCTTATTCCCACTGATCCCCTTAATATACCCTGTGAATTTGGTGTTCCTAAATTTTAAGCAGGCTTTGCTATTAACCGTTAAAGTCGGCGGGTTTTTAAATGTATATATTTTTCCTTTGAAACTTTAACATCGATTTTCTCAAAAACGATAAGGTCTTTTTGAAAAAAATTTTTTTCCTCTTATTCCTTCTGATCTCCTTAATATATTCTCCAAATTCAAGGCTCTTAGCACTTAAGGGGGCTTTGCTATTAACCCTTAAAGTCGGCGGCTACCTAACATTGATCCATGCGTCAACTTTTCCGCTTGGCAGCATGACCTTACGCATTAATTGCTAGTAGGATTTTACGCGTAAGCCTATAACGTAATAACCTGAATTACGATATACTTACGCGTAATTGCGTAAGTGCTATGCGTAATTATAGACATGTACCGAAATTGAATGTCTATGCCGTAAGCGTAATTTCGTAATGCGTAATAGCGTAAAATTACGCGTAATGATCCGTAAGCGTAGCTTTCTCCATTACGACCAGCACTGGCTAGAGGTGCCCTCAACTGAAAGGAAATCCCGTCAGTGAAATGCTGAGACCCAGGTGAGTAACCTCCCATTAAGGGCCCATTTCCACTTGTGCGGTGGGAATCGTCGTGGTAAAATTTTGCATGCGGATGCGAATTTCGCATGCGGTTATATGCAAATTTTCATGCAAATTTAACCATGGCAGTGCCTGTGTGGTTTTCCATTGATTCCATGTGAAATCGTATGCGAATTTGCATGAAAATTTGCATACCAATACCGCATGCGACATTCCCTATTAAATACATTGTATGCGAAACGCATAGCGGTATGCGAATTCTGATGGCTCTGCCGTGCAGATTTTTTCTGCACAGAAAAACGCAAAGGAATCCTGACAAGTGGAAACAGTCCCATCCACTTGTATTGGCTATGCGAATTTGCATGCGGCAAACGCATGCAAATTCACGATAGTGGAAACGGGCCCTTACAAGTCCGCTCAGGACTCTGCATAGGGAAGGAAGGGAGGCACTCAAGGAGGGGAGTGAGGGAACCATGCCCAGGAGAGTTAGGGCAGTGCTGAAAATAATGGTGGGCACACAAAATATTGACCCTTAGGACACACTTTTGACATGCTTCACTTTGGGGTTTACTCACTTTTTTTTGTCCGGTTTAGACTTCAATGGATGTGTGTTGAGTTATTTTGATGGGGCAGCAAATTCACACTGTTAAGGTGCGTACACACGCACTACTAAAGAGAACGGCTGGTCCGTCAGACCTAGAGATGAGCGTAATGGCGTAATTACGATTTTGCAAAATTTCGCGTAATTAGTGTAATTACGTTTATGGCCGTAAGTACATAATCGTAATGAAGAAGGATTTCGCGAAATTTCGCGTAAGCGTAATTTTTGCGTAATTTTCGCATTGCAACGGGTATTACGAAATTAATGCGTATGGCTATGCTCCCGAAGCGGAAAAGTTGACGCATGGATCAATGTAAGGTAGCCGCCGAATTTAAGGGTTAATAGCAAAGCCCCCTTAAATGCTAAGAGCCTCAAATTTGGAGAATATATTAAGGAGATCAGGAGGAATAAGAGGAAAAACTTTTTTTTCAAAAAGACCTTATAGTTTTTGAGAAATTGATGTTAAAGTTTCAAAGGAAAAATGTAAACATTTAAAAACCCGCCGACTTTAACGGTTAATAGCAAAGCCTGCTTAAAGTTTAGGAACACCAAATTCCCAGGGTATATTAAGGGGATCAGTGGGAATAAGAGGAAAATTTTTTTTTTCAAAAAGACCTTATAGTTTTTGAGAAAATCGATTTTTAAGTTTCAAGGGCGAAAATGTCTTTTAAATGCGGAAAATGTCAGTTTTTTTTGCACAGGTAACAATAGTGTATTATTTTCATAGATTCCCCCAAGTGGGAAGAGTTTTACTTACTTCGTTCTGAGTGTGGGAAATATAAAAAAAACGACGTGGGGTCCCCCCTCCCAGACCTCTTTAACCCCTTGTCCCCCATGCAGGCTGGGATAGCCAGAATGCGGAGCACCGGCCGCGTGGGGCTCCGCACCCTGACTATACCAGGTCGCGATTTCCTGGGGGGGGGGGGGTTTCATGGTGGAATCTGGGAGTCCCCTTTAAAAAGGGGTCCCCCAGACGCCCACCACCCCCCCTCCCAGGAGAAATGAGTATAGAGGTACTTGTACCCCTTACCCATTTCCTTTAAGAGTTAAAAGTAAATAAACACACAAACACTTAGAAAAAGTATTTTAATTGAACAAAAAAACATAACCACGAAAAAAGTCCTTTAATATTCTTAATTAACCATTAATACTTACCTGTCCCTTTAAATAAATGATCCCTCGAAATAGCTTTGGAAATGTTCTATCAGTTACAATGTAACAAAGTTATTACAATGTAACAACTTTGTTACATTGTAACTACGACGTCACTCGCCGCTCAGCCGCCGCTGGGCGGCCGATCTCCCAACAGTAGTGTGTGTACAGTCTGTCTGCAGACTGATAAGGCTGTTTCTGAGGATCGTTCAGAAACAGCCTTATCAGTCTGCAGACAGACTGTACACACGCACTGTCGGGGGAACGACCGCCCTGCGGGAGGGTCTGACGGACCAGTCGTTCTCTTTTTGCCCTTCATCTGCAGATCGGATCCACCAGGATGGATTTTCAGATCTGCAGATGATTGTCTGATCTGCTGATGAAGTCTGTTAAACAAGGTGTGTAGGATGATCTGCAGATCTCATAGACTATGAATGCAATTTGCAGGAACGGATCTTTGGCAGGAACAGATCTTTTGCAGATACCGATCTTTTGTTTCTGTACAGCATCTGTGTGTGCAGCATCTTGTAAAGATTTCTGTCTGATGGGGAGTTCAGCTCCATAGAATAGACTGTGTAGAGTATGGCTTTCATACTACATGGAAGGAGGTAAGATTGGTCTGTGATCTTTCATTTTCCAAAGACTATAGTCTGATGTGTGTATGCACCTTTACTAATTAAATGCTGTTTCAGTAAAGAAAAAAAAAAGAATAGTAGTATATAACATGCTGTAAATAATTTTTTTAGAGCAAAGAAATGCTGGGTTTCATTCCGCTTTAATAACATTTGCAAATGACTAGTGCAGCACCGAATTATGTCATACAATGATTGGTTAACATAAGTAAACTCTAGCTTTAATTTTTTGACAGCAAACACAGCTTCCATCCATCAGGTGTTTAGAATAATAAATAGGAATATTTAAAATGCCTTTCTGTCCTGCGATTCAGAGATTCGAGAGCATTTCAATTTGACAATAATCGCCACATTCCGCGGCTCCTGATTTGCAGTAATACATTTATTGCCACAGATTTCACTATTATACTCTTATTTTTTTTATTTTCCTGGCAGACAATTTGTAAGAAAATAACAGGTGTTACAGGAAGAGCGGCAGATCTGTTTAATAATGTACCCGGCTAAAGCAAAAGACATTATCTGTGTCTGGGATGCTGCTAAGAGTTTGTGTAATGCCTCCGCTATCTCCCGGTCTCCTTCTCTCATTATTTATTCTGCGGATTAATCTACGGGCTGTACCCGGGCTAAAATAATCTATCTATAGAAATCAATTGTTCTATGTTATTTTCTCTTCTACACAACATGACATAATTAACATATTCCTCTGTAGCCTTCTAGGCAATGCAGACCTGTGTGCGTCATATACAAATTATTCTAATATCCCCATTATTTTTACTATGTCGCCATCTTTTCCCTACAGGTCCAATCCCATTGGGGAGGGCGGGAGGGGGAGAAATTGAGGCCACTTAGCATTTGGAAATGGCGTTTCCAGATTAATTTGATTTTATTAAACAAGCTCAGAGTGTGGGGTTTTTTTCATACTTTTTTTTTGTGTGTGTGTGTGATTTGCATGCTATTAAAAGTTGATTGTGTTTTGCAGTGAGTACAATAGATAATGGGATTTGAGTTTGGTTTGTCTCAGAGGTCTAGGGCAGGGTATTAAGTGATTAATGTAGCTTGTCGTTTTATTCAGAGCTTTCTTCTTTTATTACTCATTTCACATGAACAGGTAGAGTTTATTCTGTCATTATACAGACGTTTACCACAGGCAACACGTAGTTTAGTACAGTATAGTAATAATAGTATAGCAAGTATGGTATAGTATAGGATATAGCATATGTTTGACAGGATGGGATAGTCTAGTATAGTATAGTATAATATGGTATAGGATATTATAGTGTAGGGTAGAATATGATAGGATGGAATAGAAGAGTATAGTATATAGTATAGTGTATATATATATAGTATAGGGTAAAATAGGACATGATGGGATAGAGTATAGTCCAGTATAGGATTGGATATAATAGTATAGGGTAGCATAATAGTAGAATAGGATGATGGGAAAGAAGAGTATAGCATAATATAGGATTGGATATTATACTATACGGTAGGATAGGATAGGATGAGATAGTAAAGTATAGGATATATCTAGTGTAGGGTAGAATAGGATTTGATGGGATAGAAGATTATAGTATAGGATCGGATATTATAGTATAGGGTAGCATAACATAGGATGGGATAGTTAGTATAGTATAGTACAGCATAATATAGTGCTGGATATTATAGTATAGGGTAGCATGAGATAGAAGAGTATAGTATAGGGTTGAATAGAATTTGATGGGATAGAAGAGTATAGTCCAGTATAGGATTGGATATAATAGTATAGAGTAGCATCATTGGATGGAATAGAAGAGTATAGTATAGTAAATGTATAAAGTATATGGTATAATAGGGTATGATGGGAAAGAAGAGTATATACTAGTATAGGATTGGATATTATAGTACACGGTAGCATAAGATAGGATGGGATGGGATAGTATAGAATGGGATATATGTAGTGTAGGGTAGAATAGGAAATGATGGGATGGGATAGAAGAGTATAATATAGTATAGGATTGGATATTATAGTATAGGTTAGCATAACATAGAATGGGACAGAATCAAGGCTGGATTTATACTTTTTCTGCCCTTAGACCAAGTATATTAGGGCTCCCCTGTCATATGCGGCAGCACCCATCTCCATTCCATGTGTAACGTCTATATACTGCAGCCCCTCTTTTTCATGAACAGCTCTCTTGGACATAAGGTTCCCTCTTCATGTGTTTCTCCCCCTTTGCAGCCTCTTCTTTTATACGTAGCAACCCCTATTCCAGGTGCCCCCTGGGGCTGCAACTGACCAAGGCCCGTGCCTTTATGACCTTTCCAGAAATCCCAGGGTGGAACAGTTAGTATGCTATAGTGCAGTATAGTATATGGTAGATCATATAGTATAGAATAGGATAGGATGGGATAAAATGGCACAGCATGGTAATATATAGTATAGTATGGGATATTATAGTGTGGGGTAGGATAGGGTAGTATATTATATTATATTATAGTATGGTATAGTATAGGATATCATAGTATACGATAGGATTGAATGGAATCGAATACTACAGCATGGTATGATATAGTATATAGTATATTATAGTATAGGGTAGGATAGGAAAATCTAGCATATTATAGTATGGTATAGTATAGGATATCATAGTAGAGGATAGGATTGAATGAAATAGAATATTACAGTATGGTATGGTAAAGTTTAGGATATTATAGTATAGGTTAGGATGGGATGGAATATAATCGTTTAGTATGGTATGGTGGTATAGAATAGGATAAGATATTTTTTCCCTTTTGGAGCATGCCCTGTAAGGGTTTTTTGCCTCCTCTGGATCAACACTGGTATGTGAGGGTGCAAACTAGTGTTGTACCTTTAATTTTCTGGTTGAACCTGATGGATGTCTTTTTTTTTTTCAACCCAAAAACTATGTAACTACTGTATAGGGTAGGATAGGATGGGGTAGAATAGCATAGCATGGTATAGTTTAGAATAGGATATGATAGTATAGGGTAGGATGGAATAGTATATTAGGGTAGGACATTATAGTATAGTGTTGGATGGGATAGAATAGTATAGTAGGGTATGGTATAGTATAGTATAAGATATTATAGTATAGGGTAAGATAGGATCGTATAGGATATGATAGTATAGGTAGGATGGGATAGAATAGTGTAGAACATTATAGTATAGGGTTGGATTGCATAGAATAGTATAGTATGATATGGTATGGGATATTATAGAATATGATAAGATAGGATGCTATAGGATATTATAGCATAGCATAAGGTCCTGGGAGTGATGTCATTAGGAGACACAAGGCGAGACCCACCCATAGTTTACTTCTTTCCGCAGCCTGTAATGACATCACTCTCAGTATGCCTCTGAGATTTATAGGCATGATCATGTGGCAGCACAGTGGCATAGTGGATAGCACTCTCGCCGTACAGTGCTGTGTCTAGCTGCACGGGGAGGAGGAAGAGAGAACTATGCCCTCTAGTGGCTGGAGGGAGGTGGCACCCAGGACATTAGCCATGTCTGTATGTCTCTAGCTACACCTATGTATTTTTATTTATTTATTGTATTTATAAAGCGCCAACATATTACGCAGCGCTGATACCTCTGGATAAGTTTATTGGCTTCACCATAAATTGTCCCTAGACTGCACATATGAGTCTGGTTGGGAATAGATTTTGAGCTCCTCTGAGGACAGTTAGTGACATGACTATGTACTCTGTAATGTGCTGCAGAAGATGTCAGTGCTATATAAATACATAATAATATGGTAGGACATTAGACTATGACTATGGTAGGATTAGATTTTGAGCTCCTCTGAGGACAGTTAGTGACATGACTATGTACTCTGTAAAGTGCTGCAGAAGATGTTGGCACTATACAAATACTAAATGATGATGATAATAATGTAGAGTAGGATAGGATAGGATGGTATAGAGCAGTATACAGGTAGATCCCGGTTAATGAGCGAGATAGGGACTGTAGGTTCATTCTTAACTTGAAACCGTTCTTAAGTCAGAACACTGTCATCTCTGTCCCCTGTACCTCCTGTGTGCCTTCAATGTCCCTCTCTGTGCCACCTCTGCCCCCCACTGTCACCTCTGCCCCTGTTAAATCAGTGTCTCCATCTGCGCCACCTGGACTCTGTGCCACCACTGTGTACCTCTGCTTCCACTGTGTCCCTCTGTACCACCTCTGGTCCCTGTTCCCCTTTGTGCCTCCTTCTGTCCTCCTTTATCCAGGACTGGATCACAGGATTGCTATAAAATGTGTAAAATGTGTATGCAGAACTTGGAACTCTCTATATAATATAGTGTACCACAGAAAATGTCATTTTACTGAGTACAAATATTCTTTGAGTTTTTTTTGAAAATTATTTTCTCGAAAACTAAAAGGCCTATTTTGGGAAAAAACAACATTTTTTTGACTTGCAACCATTTTTTCATGCCGTTTATAACAGCGGGTTGTTTGTAAGTGGGGCGTTCGTAAGTCAGGACTACCTTTAGTACAGTATAATATTATATAGTATAGGGTAGGATGGGGTAGTATAGTATGGTAAGTAAAGGGTAAGATATAGTCTAGGGTAGGATGGGATGCTTACATCAAAGAAGGGTGCCAGGAAAATAAGGGCACAGGATATAGTCAAACTTTTAAAGTGTCTATAACAATATTTGTAATGTTTCTTCATCTTCATCAGAAAGAGAATAATATGTTAAAATAAAGATAATCAAAAGAGCGCCGGGTGAAGTTGCATTCGCAAAATATCATAACAATAAAAACAAAAATATATTCAGTTTTAATGAGAATAGCAAATCATTTGTAAATATTACCAATATTTTACTGCTACTAATCCTAACCCTACTTTCACACAGAACCCTGGTGGTGCCTAACCCTAAGCCCCCCCCTCCCCCCCCCGATGGTGCCTAACACTAAGTCCGCCCCGGGTGGTGCCTAATCCTAAATCCCCCCCCCCCCTTCCTAACGCCTAACCCTAAAACCCCCTTTCTCTGCTTCAAATAATATTAATACAAAAAGTGATACATTTCTAAGATAATACATTTAAAAATGATAATTTGAAATGATAAATGATAAAAGGTAAAATGATAATTTTACAAAATTATAATTCACAAAACAAATTTTGAAATGATAAAAAAAAGTTAAAACGATAATTTACTAAATAATTGTCAAAACAAATTTCGAAACAATATTTTTAAAAACACTGAAGCCCTGTTCACAGTGGTCAGTTGTGTTGCAGAATAATTCTGCATGTCCGCTCACTGCCCATACAATCCTATGGGGCTGTTCACAGTAACGGATCGTGTTATTCGCTGCATACAGGCTTTGTATTAAAGTCTATATCCAGTCTCCATTGCAGTTCACAGTCATTATAACGCATGCATGTTGCAACTGACCACTGTGAACCTGGCCTAATTCTCAAAGATAAAAATTTTGGTTGGATGGGCCTGGTACCCGCTATTGGGGACCCAAATTTCTTTTTTTGGCGCCCAATAGCCGATATTTCACATTGGCGCCTATGAGGCACCCAAAGAGTCCATTAGTCCTAGGGTAGGATATTATAGTACAAGGCAGGATGGGATAGTCTAGTATGGTAAAGTATAGGGTAGGATATGCTAGTATAGGGTAGAATATTATAGTACAGGGTAGGATGGGAAAGTATATTATAATATGGTGAAGTGTATAGGGTAGGATATTGTAGTATAGGGTAGGATGGGATAGTATAGTATGGTTAAGTATAGGGTAGGATATTGTAGTATAAGGTAGGGTTGGCTAGTGCAGTATAGTATGGTTAAGTATAGGCTGAACAGTGGCGCAGCTTAGGAGCTAGGGGCCCCTGTGCGACTTATACATCCCCCCCAGCACTCTATACATAACAATTGATACGGCGCACCAAAACCTGCCAAAGACAACCGCAGTGTCAGAGGTGCAAGAAGGGCATAGGGAGCAGCTTGTTAATGATTATTATCATTCAAAGCATCTATAGAAGGGATCCTTATAAGCACAGGACCAGTAAAGCGCTTAATACTGCAGTTAAGGGAGGGCCTTATGGGGCCCCTCTGGCCCAAGGGCCCCAATGTGGTGGCGACCTTTGCAACCCCTATTACTACGCCACTGAGGGTGAATATTCTAGTATAGGGTAGAATATTACAGTATAGGGTAGGATGGGATAGTATAGTATAGTATGGTAAAGTATAGGGTAGGATATGCTAGTATAGGGTAGAATACTATAGTACAGGGTAGGATGGGAAAGTAGATTATAATATGGTGAAGTGTATTGGGTACAATATTATACTATAGGGTAGGATGGGATAGTACAGTACAGTATGGTATAGGGTAGAATATCATAGTATATAATATAGTATAGTAGTATATAATATACTATAGTGCCAACTTCTTTACCCCACCAATGACAACCTTCCCATGGCTGTGTAATATGCCGGTGCTTTATAAGTACAGTAAATAATAATAATTATAGTATGGGGTGGAATATTTTAGTAAAGGATAGGATGGTATAGTATAGTATGGTAAAGTAGGATAGGGAGGGATGGGATAGTATAGGATATGATATTATGGTATATTCATAGTAATTTCCTAAGATGCAGACTTAGACAGCATTCAAAACACAATGTTACTTAAAGGGAACCAGAGACGAAGCACCCTTATGTATTTTACCATATATATCACTGGGAACATTAGAGAAAACACCTACCCTGCTCTCTGTTTCATTATTCACTGCTCAGCCTGCTTGTTTCAGCCCTGATAAAATCCCTGACTGCGCATTCAGTCTGGCTTTGCTCAGGAATCATTATAGCGGAGTCTGTCTTCTCTGATGTATTTTCAAGCCCTAGCCTGCCCCCTTCTGGCTCTGTTATAATGACTCAGCTATAATGATTCCTGAGCAAAGCCAGACTGAATGCTCAGTCGGGGATTTTATCAGGGCTGCTAACAAGCAAGCTGAGCAGTGTGCTTTTGCGTTGAGCTGCAGCATGTCAAGTGAGAACAGTAAATGGTGTCGGCTGCTGTGAAATCATTTCAAATGGGGGGGTCCTCACAAGTTTGCAGCAAAAAATCTAGAACCGGCCCTGTGGCTGGAAGTTGGAACCCTCTTCATCTTCGTGGCCGTGCTCGCCTCTGGTGTACAAGCAGCCGTGAGTAATATTCAACATTGGGGGACTCCGTGTGGGAATGGGAAGCATAGGAAAACAGGAGAAGCCTCTAGACTTTCCAGAGACATTCCCCTACTGAGGTAAGTATGTAATTTTTTTTCTGGCTTCAGGTACCCTTTAACCACTTGGCAACCTCTGCCACACTTATCTACACCCCTTTAAAATTCACCTGAGTCACAGGGGCGTAGATAAGCGACTCCTGTTTATTTCCCCCGCTGTGCGCGATCGCACGCACGCATGTGTGTACGCATGTGTGTTCACAAAGCCAATCAAAGTGCTTGCAAGTTTAAGGCCGCTTTCACAGTGGGACGTTACAGACGCACGTTAGAGCAGCCTGTAATGCAGCCTAACTCACAATAATAAAAAATCAATGGGCTGTTCACAGTGCCTACGTTACGTTAGTGTAACGCTGGACGTTCAAAGAAAGTGCAGCATGCTATGCGTTATAGGTGGTTTTAGCTAGAGTGACCAGATTTTTGTTGGTTCAACCTGGGGTGGGATGGCGGAGCTGCGCACTGTGCCACAAAATGGGCGTGGCCATGCCATTGTATGGGCGGAGCTAGCATAATGATGTAACAGCGAGGCATAAGAAAGCAGTGTTTACGCCATGGAGGATTCGCATCATGGGTGTGCAGAAACTGTGTGATGCTATTTAATAGTATACCGTAGCCCCAAAGCAGCAAACATAGCCAACTATGACCATTAAATAATAAATGCAGCAACAGTTACCCCAGACACCAGAAAATAAACGCAATGTGGGCAACATGTCAGCACAAAATAAACGCAATGTGAGCAACATGTCAGCACAAAATAAAAGCAATGTGAGCAACATGTCAGCACAAAATAAACACAATGTGAGCAACATGTCAGCACAAAATATATGCAATGTGAGCAACATTTCAGCACAAAATAAATGCAATGTGAGCAACATGTCAGCACAAAATAAACGCAATGTGAGCAACATGTCAGCACAAAATAAATGCAATGTGAGCAACATGTCAGCACAAAATAAACGCAATGTGAGCAACATTTCAGCACAAAATAAATGCAATGTGAGCAACATGTCAGCACAAAATAAACGCAATGTGAGCAACATGTCAGCACAAAATAAACGCAATGTGAGAACCATATCAGCACAAAATAAACGCAATTTGGGCAGCATTTCACCTGGAAAAAAAAAGCATTTACTCACCTGACAGAACTCTCCTCTCGCTCCTGGCCGGCCTCTGGCGCGCTGCTCCCCGGACCATCTTGCGCCTTCTGCAGTTTCCCGCGCTGACAGGCAGAGCAGGGCTACGGCAAGATGGCGCCCGAAGCCCTGTACTGGAGACACAAATTGTCTCCAGTGCAGGGCTTCGGCAGCCATCTTCCCTGCTCGCCTGACGGAGGCTATGCAGCCTGGAGCGGGGCTGCGGGCAATGAACTGGCACGGGACGTCCCGCTGCTAAAAGCGGGACGTTTCCCGGGACCTCATGCAGCCTGGGACAGCGCCCCCCGAAGGCGGGACCTCAGTCTCCTGCACCTCTCACTCTGCTGCACCCCTGTTTCCTGCTTCCCTAGTAAAATTATTCAAAGATTCGGTTCAAAGATCCGGATCTGTTCAATGATCCGATTCAAATCATCTGAATCATTGAAAAGATCCGGACTTCCCAGGATAGCACCAAGAGCCTCATAACGCAGCTCAATCTGAGGTCCAACTTCAACACCACCATGCGTTGCGTTAGGGGTACGTTATGCGACCTTAACGTCCCCTAAAACGCAACGTCTTGGTGTGAAAGAGGCCTGAATGAGCACTGTCAAAGCCAATGGCAGTGCTCATTCATTCAGAATGTGTGTAAACATTGTCAGTCACTATGCTGTGACAGTTACTGAGATCACTCGTGAAAGGATCTCAGATAACACAGCATTAGTGACTGATCAGCATCAGTGAGTATTTTTTTGTTTTTAATAAATTATACCCCCCATTAAGCCCATTAACCCTTTCCTCCCTGAAATGTGAAAATTGCTGAGGTTTTTAGGTGAAAACCCCTGTGGTTGAGAAGTGGTTAATTAAAAATTGAAATTGCCATGCTGCTGGTAGATGGCTGAAGAGACATTACTTCACTCCAGCAGCCTTGCTTCTAAGGTAATGCAGATGGGCTAAAATGATGACATCATCATAATATCAACGTCTTGGTAAAGCCTAGTAGATTCAGAGTGCTTTTCATCTGAGGTGGGTGTGGGTGGTGTGTGGGGAATTATCCAGGACTTCAGAGTTGCTCTTTAAGTCTGTCTGCCATGTCCATGTAGAGACTAGAGATGGCCCGAACAGTTCCCGGCGAACTTCCGTGGTTCGCGGTTGCGGAGAACCGCAAACTTTCCCAAAACTTCAGTTCGCCCCCATAGTGCATCATGAGGGTCAACTGACCCTCTACATCACAGTCAATGACCCTCTACATCACAGTCAGCAGGCACATTGTAGCCAATTAGGCTACACTCCCTCCTGGAGCCCCCCCTATAAAAGGCAGGCAGCGTCAGACATTGGACTCACTCGTGTGCCTGCAGTAATTAGAGAAGGGATAGCTGCTGCAGACTCTCATAGGGAAAGCTTAGTTAGGGTCTTGTAGGCTTGTTAGCTTGCTCCTGGCTGACCCCTCAAAACAACTCTTTTCGGAGCTAATCTTGTTCTTGTGATCTATTTTTTTTTTCTTCCTGTGTGTGTCCCACTGACACTTGTGTTGCATAGACAGCCTTGGTAATTCCTACTGTGCCACTGCCAGCCAGGCCCAGCACATTCAGTGACTACCTGTGATTGTAATACCCATCACTGCACCTGCTACCTGTTGTTCACTTCAGTGCACCCACCTACCTACGTGAGCGCACGCAGTGTCACTGTGCCTGTTCGGTACCTGTCTGTGTGTGACAGGTGCACATTATAATACCCATCACTGCATATACCTACCTGACAGTCACTGTTGTTCTGTCATTGAGCTTCCACAGCCCGGCGACCATATTGGCTTAAAAACCGCCACGGCCTGCACTCTGGCCATGTTGCGCACCAGTCCAGCACCGCCGTCACTACACAAACAGCTGTTTGCGGTGCATTACACAGTGAGTTTGGTGTGTCAGTGTGAAGCAGTACTCTAATTACACTCCCTCCTGAGTGATTTATACACATGCAAGATGTTTTAAAGCACTTTAGGCCTGCAATTTAGCATGCAATGTGATTTCTGCCGTTAAAACGCTGCTTTGTGTCAAATTCAGATTTTTCCCCGGGACTTTTGACGTCTATCCCACTCTTCCATGCCCCCCTCCAGGTGTTAGACCCCTTGAAACAACTTTTCCATCACTTTTTTCTGGCCAGCATAAGTGTTTCTAGTTTTTAAAGTTTGCCTCCCCATTGAAGTCTATTGCGGTTCGCGCAAACCAAACTTTTGTGGAAGTTTGCAAACCGAAGATCGGAGGTTCGGGCCATCTCTAGCAGAGACCCACGATGTTTGGATATCCTCACAGTCCCCCTATAAGTTAACCTTTCCTTTGATTGGCTGTTGAGGAAGGCTTGGCACGCTGCATGACAGAGATCAGTGCTGGAATAAGGCCTGTCTTGTTGTTGCACAGAAGGTGGCCTGGCGTATTAGTGCTTCTGATTAGCCTGTTTGATGTTATGACATCACACTGTGCCTCAGTCGCAGAGCCGCGTCTCGCCAGGCAGATGGGAAGAGTGAATTAGTGTAGGACTTGCTGTGCACAGCGTGTGGCTCACAGAACATGGGGAGGAAGTCATGGATATCAATTTACAGCAATTATGTGGCGGCCTGTGATTGTGGTGAGCTGCTGACAATGATGTGACCAGGAAGTTACTGAAGGAAGAGCAGGACTGTGGTAGGGGGATAAGTGGTTAGCAATGTTGCCTTGCAGCACCGGAGTCCTCGCTGGTCCACTGTCTGCATGGAGCTTATCTCTCCACATGTTTACATGTGTTACACTCAGGGGCTTCCTGATTACTCACATACCCTTAAAGGACCACTGCAGTGGAAGGAAAAAGTAAGCAAATTTAAAATCTGACAGAACCGACAGGTTTTGGACTAGTCTATCTCCTCATGTGGGATTCTCAAGGTGCATTTCCTGAACAGCAGTTTTACCACCAAATTAGTAAGATACCAGCCAGCCTCCCTTATCTCTTGCACACTATTTTATTAGTTAGACTTTGCAACTGCTGTTCAGGAAATTCTTCTGGAAACATTATAATTATATATATATATATATATATATATATATTATATGCACAGTGGGTTGCAAAAGTATTCGGCCCCCTTGAAGTTTTCCACATTTTGTCACATTACTGCCACAAAGATGAATCAATTTTATTGGAATTCCACGTGAAAGACTAATACAAAGTGGTGTACATGTGAGAAGTGGAATGAAAATCATACATGATTCCAAACATTTTTCACAAATAAATAACTGCAAAGTGGGGTGTGCGTAATTATTCAGCCCCCCGAGTCAATAATTTGTAGAACCACCTTTTGCTGCAATTACAGCTGCCAGTCTTTTAGGGTATGTCTCTACCAGCTTTGCACATCTAGAGACTGAAATCCTTGCCCATTCTTCTTTGCAAAACAGGTCCAGTTCAGTCAGATTAGATGGACAGCGATCTTGCCACAGATTCTTGATTGGATTTAGATCTGGACTTTGGGCCATTCTAACACATAGATATGTTTTGTTTTAAACCATTCCACTGTTGCCCTGGCTTTATGTTTAGGGTCATTGTCCTGCTGGAAGGTGAACCTCCGCCCCAGTCTCAAGTCTTTTGCAGTCTCCAAGAGGTTTTCTTCCAAGTTTGCCCTGTATTTGGCTCCATCCATCTTCCCATCAACTCTGACCACCTTCCCTGTCCCTGCTGAAGAGATGCACTCCCCGAGCATGATGCTCCCACCACCTTATTTGACAGTGGGGATGGTGTGTTCAGAGTGATGTGCAGTGTTAGTTTTCTGCCACACATAGCGTTTTTCATTTTGGCCAAAAAGTTCCATTTTGGTCTCATCTGACCAGAGCACCTTCTTCCACATGGTTGCTGTGTCCCCCACATGGCTTGTGGCAAACTGCAAACGGGACTTCTTATGCTTTCTGTTAACAATGCCTTTCTTCTTGCCACTCTTCCATAAAGGCCAACTTTGTACAGTGCATGACTAATAGTTGTCCTATGGACAGAGTCTCCCACCTGAGCTGTAGATCTCTGCAGCTCGTCCAGAGTCACCATGGGCCTCTTGACTGCATTTCTGATCAGCGCTCTCCTTGTTTGGCCTGTGAGTTTAGGTGGATGGCCTTGTCTTGGTAGGTTTACAGTTGTGCCATACTCCTTCCATTTCTGAATGATCGCTTGAACAGTGCTCCTTGGGATGTTCAAGGCTTTGGAAATCTTTTTGTAGCCTAAGCCTGCTTTAAATTTCTCAATAACTTGATCCCTGACCTGTCTTGGACCTGTCTTGTGTGTTCTTTGGACTTCACGGTGTTGTTGCTCCCAATATTCTCTTGGACAACCTCTGAGGCCGTCACAAAGCAGCTGTATTTGTACTGACATTAGATTACACACAGGTGCACTCTATTTAGTCATTAGCACTCATCAGGCAATGTCTATAGGCAACTGACTGCACTCAGATCAAAGGGGGCTGAATAATTATGCACACACCACTTAGCAGTTATTTATTTGTAAAAAATGTTTGGAATAATGTATGATTTTTGTTCCACTTCTCATGTGTACACCACTTTGTGTTGGTCTTTCATGTGGAATTACAATAAAACTTCAAGGGGGCCGAATACTTTTGCAACCCACTGTATATATACATATACATTTTCATACACTAGCGGAAGACCCGGCGTTGCCCGGGTATGTATTTGGCTGTTGTTGGCTCTACCCACTTTTTTTTTACGTTAACACAATAACTAACCAAGTTTGTAAGCTTTCAGGTTCCTTGGCATCAATAATTTTAATTTTCCCAAAGGATTGAAACAAATATGATTGGCTGTTTGCGGCTCCGCCCCCTTTTCTGAATGTAAACCCCAGTCACCCAGTGATCGACTGTATCAGGTTTGATGCCTGTGCTATTAACAGTGTAAGAATAGCAACAATTTAGTTTTCAATATTTTTTATTGGGATAGCAACAATTTAAATATTCCCCTTGAAATCAATAGGTGAATTTTGACTTGCTGATTTAGTCTCCACCCACTTTCCTGAATATTAATCCTAGTTTCCCAACGACCACCTGTGCGAAGTTTCAGAACCCTGCCGTTAACGGTGTAAGAATGGCAGCAGTTTACATTTTCACAGTGAAATAATTGATTTTTGGTTTCGCTCACTTTTTTTGTAACCTTTACACAGTCTCTCACTGACTAAGTTTGTGAGCTTGTGCGTCCCTGGCATAAAAAATGCGTGAATGGAAGCATTTCAAATCTAGCAAATAAATCTGATTGGCTGGTTTTGGATCTGCCCCCTTAGTAAATTTGAGCCCCAGTCACCCAATGACTGACTGTACCAGGTTTGAGACCTCTGGCATTCACAGTGTAAGTATGGCAGCATTTTAATATTGCTCTTTAAAATCAATAGGTGAATTTTGATTGGCTGTTGTAGGCTCCACCCATTTTCCTTAAAATTAATCCCAGTCACCAATTGACCAAGTGTGCCAAATTTGAAAACCCTGCGATTAACAGTCTAAGAATTGCTCAAGCTAACATTTTCCCATTGAAAACAAATTGCTAACATGTAATTAGCTGTTTTATGCTCCGCCCACTTTCCCACACATTTTTTTCCATTTATGTGAATGGGTGAAATCTGATTGGCTACTTGTGGTTCTGCCCAGGTGTGCAGGGGGACCCGAGACCCCCAGAACATATCATCCCAGGTAATAAGGGATCTGTATACGAAGTTTTATTGAAATCGGTCAAGGCTCTTTCGAGTGATTGCGGTGTGTGTATATATATATATATATATATATATATATATAATATACACACACTTAATCAGTTGGTACGCGTTTTTTTTCTTCTCCATAGCAGTGCATTGTGAAAACGATTTCAGTTAAAATGCGTTAAGTGCGAAAGGTGCCATAGGAAAACATGGGACTTACTTTGAAAATCAGTTGTCCTTTCAGTTATAACTGAGAGCAACTGATTAACCTATTTTGGTTCCTGGACGTAGAAACTACATCCAGGAACCGCGGCCGATCGCGTGCATGCGCGCTCCCGGCCCGCGGTTCGTTAGCCAGGCAATCAGTGAATCGGGCTACGGTGCCCGATCACTGATTCCTCTCCCCTGCTGAAAAAGCGACAGCTTCTCTCGGAAGCTGCGCCTTTTCTGGCTGTTCCCTCCCTGATGCGTCACTCTAAGCGTGTGTTACATCCCACCCTCCCAAAAATACCCAAATAAAATGTTTAATATAAAAAAAAACAAAAAACATTACAATAATAAAAAAAAAAACATGTAAATATTTACCTAAGGGTCTAAACTTTTTAAATATCAATGTAAAGATGAAATATTTCTATATTTTTTTTATTTCAAACTTGTAAGTAGTGATAGATGCAAAATGGAAAAAATGCACCTTTTATTTCCAAATAAAATATTGTTGTCATACATTGTGATAGGGACATAATTTTAACGGTGTAATAACCGGGACATATGGGCAAATACAAAACGTGAGTTTTAATTATGGAGGCATGTATTATTTTAAAACTATAATGGCTGAAAACTGAAAAATAATACATTTTTTCTTATTCTTCCTGTTAAAATGCATTTACAGTAAAGTGGCTCTTAGCAAAATGTACCCCCCAAAGAAAGCCTAATTGGTGGCGGAAAAAACAAGATATAGATCAGTTCATTGTGATAAGTAGTGATAAAGTTATAGGCTAATGAATGGGAGGTGAACATTGCTCAAGTGAAAACGACGGAACGCGAATGGGTTAAGTGTAAACGGGACTTTAAACTAACAAACATGCTGGTATTTTGAGTAGGGGAAGAAGTTATGCTTGATTCTTGGTGGGAAGAAAATCCTCGTACTGGGAAGCTTGCTGGGATTTGGGGTGAGAGGGTGTTGTTGAACCAATGGGTTTGGGGAAGGGGGGTATGCTTGGTTCTGGGTGGGAGAAGAAGTCTTGTATTGGGAGGCATACTGGAATTTGAGGGGATTGGGGGCACCACTGGGGTGGGGGGGTTATGCTTGGTTCTGGGTGGGAGCAAAAATCTTTTATTGGGAAGCATGCTGGAATATGGGGTGAGGGGTTGCTGTACCGGTGGGCTGGGGGTGGGAGTTACGTTTGGTTCTGGATGGAGGAAAAATTTTGCATCGGGAAGAGCATGCTGGTATTTGGGGAGATGAAATTTCTGTTGCTATGGAAGGGGGAGGAGGGCTTACACCGTGGTGCCCAAGAGAGAAACCTAGAATGGACGAATTGAGTGGAAAATCAATTCCCTCACCCTGTGCTTGGACAAGACAATCCACCAGTCCGGATTTGCCGGCAACACATTGGTATGGGAATTGGGGGCTACCTTCACGTGTCTCGGCCAACAGTCATTTAGCATGCTTTAGTTTGCAATGTGTGTTGGGAGGAAGGGGCACTTATATCTCTCGGAGGTGGTCATTTTTTATACCAACCATAGGTTTTGGGTTAAGGCAGAGGCGTTGCTAGGATCTCAAGAGATAAGGGGCACTTTTGGGCACTCCAGTCATAAAATGGGTGTGGCCACACATCAGAATGTGGGTGTGGTCGTGGGTGGAGCCAAATCTACATGAACTTAAAGTGTACCAGAGGAGAGTAACTTTAAAAGTTGTATGCATACCTAGGGCTTCCTCCAGCCCCATCCGCACAGATCGCTCCCATGGTATCGAAGAGGGAGAAGAGGATGGAGGCGTAGGAGCAATCTGTGCGGATGGGGCTGGAGGAAGCCCTAGGTATGTATAACACTTTTAAAGTTACTTACTCATCTCTGGTTTGCTGTAGGCCTGTCCAGCAAAATGTTGGATGAAGCCCCCTCTCCATTAATACAAAAAAAAAACAAAAATGCAGCATATCACATAAATAGGCAGTGTCACTTAAACATTACTAGGCAGAGTTACCTGGCTTCTGTGCTGGCTAGTCTGGCTTTCTGCTGGGTGGGCTGGTTTGCCGCCAGGTTATCTGGCAGTCCCCCAAAGCATTCCCTGACTTTCTAGTGGACCCCCTCCCATGCTCCCACGGGCCTCCCGTTGAGGCACCACAACTCCCAGCATGCCCCATAGAAGAACCACAGCTCCCCGCATGCCTCCATAAAGGCACCACAGCACCCAGCATGGAACCACAGCACCCTCTATGCCCACATAGAGGCACCACAGCACTCAGCATATCCCCAATTGATGCACCTCAGCTCCCAGCATGCCCGTCATTGAGGCACCACAGCTAATTCTGCCTGGGGGACATTCGGGGCCCCCCGAATAGATCCAGGGCACGTTCCACTGATCTTTGAGGCTAGCAACGGGTTAAGGAAGGGGAATTTGTACTGTAATAAATTTGGAGGTGTGTGTGTGCGTGCGTGTGGTTTTTCTTGGATGTATACTTGCTTTTGAAGGGGGGGGGGTGGGTGGCTTTGTACTGGGAGTGTTTGCTAGTTTGCGAGATTTTGAGGTTGGAGGATCTGTCCTAGAAGTTATGGTAAGGTTTTGTTTTTATTTGTCTTGATATGGGGGGAAGGGGGGATTTGTACTGGGATTTATTGCTAATTTTTTTTTTGGGGGGGGGGGGGGGGCTATACTGAGAGTTATGTTAGGTTTTGAAGTGGGGGATGTGTAGTGGGAATGTTAGGTTTGGGGCAAGTAATGTTTTCTACTAGAAGGTACGTTGGGATCTGGCAGGGAGGGGGCAGGGTTTGTTGATTTATGTTGGAGGGAGATGGAAGTGTTGATACAGTTGCCCATTTGCACTAGTACAATTAGCGGGAGATTCCCACTAATTGCCGAAGCGATAGCGCTTTTTAAAGTGCTGGAGCAATTGTAACCCTATGGCAGTGATCTCACTGCCGCTATTGCCGCTGATCGCGGGCATTTCTCGATTAACGGCAATCGCAAAATGTGTTTCCTGCAGCATTTTATAATGTTTCTGGAGCGATCATGACACAGCGCTGATCGGGATCGGTCTGAATTCCGAGAGTGAACAATGATTTTACCGCGCTAATCGCTGTAAAATCGCCCATGCAAAACAGTAGCCCTAAGCGCTACCGTTTTGTTTCAACTTACAAGTGTGAATAGGCCCTTAGCAAAGGGGAAGATCAGTTTGTTTTAAGGAGTGCAAAACATGAATTGCTAATAAAGCAATGCTGTCACTTCCTGCTTTGGGTATGTGGAAGTACATGTAAGCGGATTGTTAAAACATGCTTCTGCGCATGAGCGCCGTAATATTGTGATGCCAACTTTTTTTAAATCCCTGCGTCGCAGTTTTGTCCTAGTGTCGGGGATGCAACAAAAAAAATGTCACTTTGGTCGCATTGTGCTGTAGCAGTATGAAGGTCTCCATAGACTTTCATTGCCCGGTGGTGGGGTGCGGTAAAAATACCACACTTCACCGCCGCTTTAACCATTTCAGCCCGCAGGGATTTTTCACCTTATGCATCCGAGCAATTTTCACCTCCCATTCATTCGCCAATAACTTTATCACTAATTATCAAACTGAATTGATCCATATCTTGTTTTTTCCGCCACCAATTAGGCTTTCTTTGGGTGGTACATTTTGCTAAGAATTTTTTTTTTCTAAATGCTTTCTCACAGGAATATTATGGAAAATATGGATACAATTCAATATTTCTCAGTTTTCTGCCATTATAGCTTTAAAATAATACATGCTACCATAATTAAAACCTATGTTTTTTATTTGCCCATTTGTCTCGGTTATTACACCATTTAAATTTTGTCCCTATCACAATGTGGCGCCAATATTTTATTTGGAAATAAAGGTGCATTTTTTTTCAGTTTTGCGTCCATCACTATTTACAAGCTTATAATGTTCGTAATATACCCTCTTCACATGCATATTTAATTCAGACGCTTAGGTAACTATTTATGGGGGGGGGGGGGGGTGTTATTGTATTTTTTTTACATTAAACATTTTATTTGGGTACATTTTGGTGTGGGAGTTAAACAGTTAATTTTAAATGTAATAATGTGGGTTTATTTTATTAAAAAATGTATGTAGTTGTAGTTTTACTATTTGGCCACAAGTGAGATTTGTTCTTTTTTGTTTTTTTCGTCCTGGAAGAACTCGCTTCCAGGAAGTACTAAGAGGATGGGAAACTTTTATTTTTATTTATTTATTTTTCAGAAAGACTGCGACCTCTGATGAGAAGCCGTCGGTTTTTCTGCTGGGGACTTAGATCAATGAACGGGAACCATGTTCCCATTCATTGATCTCTGGGCTACCGAGGGGCGGCACTGGGGTGCGCGGGAGCACGCATCAGCACTGCAGCAGCCGATCATGTCCAGACGGCATAAATGGTTAAAAGACAACTGAAGTGAGCAGTATATGGAGGCTGCCATATTTGTTTCCTTTTAAACAATACCAGTTGCCTGGCAGCCCTGATGATCTTTTTGGCTGCAGTAGTGTCTGAATCACACCAGAAACAACTATGGCTAAAAGTATTGCAGGTAGAGGATCAGCAGAACAGACAGGCAACTAGTACTGCATAAAAAGGAAATAAATATGGCTGCCTCCATATACCTCTCACTACAGTTGCCCTTTAACTACCTAAAGACTGCGTCACACGGCTGTAGCCCCAGGACCACCTAACGCCAATTGGCGTCAAGTCCTGTGGCTGGCTTTTGCAGGAGATCACGCGCGCATCTTTGCTCCGCCTTCAGTCTCCCAGCTGCGATCGCCGCTCGGAGACTGTTAGACGGCGAACCCGCCATCCAGGGACGGATCCAGACCAAGTTGCGCCTGGGGCAAGGTCAGGTTTTGGCGCCTAAAGGTCAGGTTTTGGCGCCTAAACTGCCATTCCCCATCCAGTTTTGGCGCCTAAAGATCAGGTGTTGATGCCTAAACTGCCATTCCCCATCCAAATGTTGCCACCTTTTTAAGAATTCAACAAACTGCGCCTGGGGCAAGATACCCGCCTGCCCCCCCCCCCTAGATCCGTCCCTGCCGCCATCTATAAACCTTGTACCCGTGTGACACGGCTGTCCCCCGGGGGGACACGAGAGCGATCGGCTCTCATAGGCAGAAGCCTATGACAGCCGATTGCCATGATTGGCTGGTGGGAGGGAGGGATTTAAGAAAAAAAAAATAGCAGAATTTAAAATTAAAGGACATAAATATTTTTTAAAAAAATAAATAAATAAACACTGGGGGAATGATCAGAACCCACTAACAGAAAGCTCTGTTGGTGGGGAGAAAAGGGGGGTATCACGTGTGTGCTGAGTTGTGCGGCTCAGTGAAAAATGGCCTGGTCTTTAGGGGGGTTTAACACTGCGGTCCTTAAGTGGTTAAATTCAAACACAGACATTTTTTTTTTCAGGCGTTGTCTCTTCTGCTGTCTTCTTATTCACTCTCACCCTGATGTGACATTAGCCAATTAATAACATGGTGAGAGGTTACCTCCACTGATAGGATAACTGCTGTACATGTCACAATGTTCAGGGGTTTCACAAGTTGGATCAGGTGCAAGTGGTGACAGTATAATAAGACTACGTGACACTGGTGGTCAGTACAGCCATCCACCACAAGACCCAATAGGGAGGCTTGAAAAGAAGAAAGGGAGGGAATTCCTCCTGACTCTGGGGGGCTGTCTCCTGACACTTTTAGCACCAGCAGAACTTCTCCTGGCTAGATCTGTGGAACACAAAGACCATTTGTCCTGCAGTTTTCACTGAAGGTAACCTGTGATATTGTACTTTATCATGGATCAGTGAATAATGGCGCACAGCACCTATGCATAAAAATGGCGCTGCATTAAAAAGATACGCTTATCGCTATTTATCTTTAGTACTGCATAATAATGGCGCACAGGGGAAAAAAAAACAAAAACCGGCACACACTAACGTTATTTATCAATAGTGGCACACACCGTTATTTATCAATAGTGCCGTTCATTTGCCAAACAGAAGACGTTATTGCCCACAGTAACATTATTTATCAATAGCGCCCTACATAAGCCAAACTGCAGACGTTATTTAACTGCAAAAGGGTGAATGGATTTAATGTAACACTGTCAAGGTTCGGGTTAGGCACCACTGGGGGGGTCTTATGGTTAGGCACCACCAGTGGAGGTCTTAGGGTTAGTCACCACCAGGGGGTCTTAGGGTTAGTCACCACCAGGGGGGTCTTAGGGTTAGGCACCACCAGGGGGGGTCTTAGGGTTAGGCACCACCAGGGGGTGGTTAGGGTTAGGCACCACCAGGGGGGTTTATTGGTTAGGGATAGGCAGGGACGGATCTGGGGGGGGCAGGCGGGTATCTTGCCCCAGGCGCAGTTTGTTGAATTCTTAAAAAGGTGGCAACATTTGGATGGGGAATGGCAGTTTAGGCATCAAAACCTGATCTTTAGGCGCCAAAACTGGATGGGGAATGGCAGTTTAGGCGCCAAAACCTGACCTTTAGGCGCCAAAACTGGATGGGGAATGGCAGTTTAGGTGCCAAAACCTGACCTTTAGGCGCCAAAACCTGACCTTGCTCCAGGCGCAACTTGGTCTAGATCCGTCCCTGGGGATAGGTGCAGAGAGGGTTCTGTGTGTTAATGCTAAATAACAATACGGCGTTAAATAGCGATAAGCAACAAACCAATTAGCGGCAACACCGTGCGCCATTATTCTCAGGCGCCATTTTCAGATGGATCCACTTTATCATCCTATCCTCAGCTTCTGCTGCTAAAGTTTGTCAGGGACAGGGTCACTTTCACTTTGGATAGACTTGTCCTTGTTCATTGCCGCTCTCCTTAATATAGAAAAAAAGTCATTGTGTTCTGCTTGAGCGAGGATCTGTCCTGGTGACTGGTACGGAAGGGAGAAAAAGAATAAAATAAAATGTAAATTACAGCCTGTCAGAATGAATGCATGGATTTGACTCAGGGTGTTGACAGGTTTGATGAAGGAATTACTGATTTGATTACAGCCAGTTTGAGGTGATCATTCATATCCCTTTAAATATCCGCAGGGTTGTGCGTCCTGGTGCTGGCCTATGTGAAAAGCGCAGTAGACTGGGATAATTCTGGGGTAGGAGCATAGGCTGCACTAATCACCGTTATCAGGACGTATGTCAGCTGCTGATCTACAAGGCTTCCATGGCCCTGGCAGAGTATTAATTACACTCTGACTTTTCCACCGCAGCATAGGATTCAGAGACACAGTGGCGACCTTATGGGGGGGGGGAGGGAGTGATGAAAGGGGGCCCTGCGGTGCGAGTACATTCTTGCCCGCCGCGCTGTCAGCTCACCTTAACCTCCCTGCCGTTCTAATTGTCTGCTGCGCACGGTAGCGGGAGGGTTTTTTTTTTTTTTTGCTATTTTTTTTTTTTTTTTAGCATGTAGCTAGTCTAGCGGTAGCTACAAGCTTCCCCCTCTCCATTTGCTATCCCTCCCACCCCTCTGATCCCCTCCGGCGCTATTACCCAACAGGAAATCCCGTTCTGAACGTGATTTCCTGTATGGGCTACCCCCGTCGCCATGGTGACGATCGGACTGACGTCATTGACGTCAGACGGAGTCCCGATCCACCCCTCAGCGCTGCCTGGCACTGATTGGCCAGGCTGCGCAAGGAGTCTGGAGGGGGGGGGGGGGGGCGCGGCGGGTAGCGGCGGATCGGCACCGAGTGGCGGCGATCGGATGTTACAAGCAGCTAGCAAAGTGCTAGCTGCATGTAACAAAAAATCCACACCTGAAACAAGCATGCAACTAATCCAGTCTGACTTCAGTCGGAGCACCTGATCTGCATACTTGTTGAGGGTCTGTGGCTGAAAGTATTAGAGACACAGGATCAGCAGGAATCAGGCAACTGGTATTATATTAAAAGGAAAAATCCATATCCTTCTCCGTTTAGGTTCCCTTTAAGACTTCTCTCTGAACTGAAAATAAGTATGGTTTTATGCAAAGTCTTAAGGCAGCCACACACCATACAATTTTTTAAATATCTGTTCAATTTAAGAATTGCAATCAATTTTTCTGACTGATTGTAACATTTAAAAAATATGACCAATGCACCACACACCTGTTCAATTTTTTCCTCAATTATGATAAAAATGATTGGAAACTCAGAGAAAATTGCTAGGGTGTGTATATTAATAAATTAACAATCCAACACACACCATACAATCCTTGGTAGAGATTGAAGAGAAATATCTGGCATTCCGGATCGATTTAAATCGAAAAAAAAAAAAAACGGGAAATCCAATCGGAGTTTTCAGTCGAATCGAGAGATATGATCGTTTTTATCGAATTACTGTAAAATCGGATAATTTTATTGTATTGTGTGTGGCCACCTTTAGTAAGAAAGGGGTGTATTTGCTTTGCATAAATACATTTTGTTGTCTTCTTTTGTGTTTTCCCACAGGGATTTGCATTTGTGGAATAGGCTGTGTCAACCTATCTTTACTTTACTACTGAGCAGAGGGAGGGAGGGGCTTAATGACAAGGCGGAGTATCCGAGTGTGCTTGGTCATGCATTGGGTAGTAAAGGCTTGTCAGATTTGCAAAAAACACACAAAAGTCAGGTTTTTTTCCATACAGTAAAGTAATACATATAAATGTATAGTGTCTGTGGTTATCAAATGGTTAAATGTGTATGTATAATGTATTGCACCATTTCAACTCCACCAATTATACTGCAACAGACCATCGAAGCCTTCTATCATTATTTGACAAATCAGTTTTCCCTGTTCTTTTCAGGGTTGTTAATGCCTCTTGTTGCAGCACATTTCGGTGTTTTTACTCTATTCATCCACCCACAAGGACTTTATCTCTTTTGTCTACGGAAACAATATCTGCAGCCATCAGTGATGATTACCAGGTTGCATTGAGGTCACCTAAGACGTTGGTTTCACCCGAACCGCCACATATACCCCCCCCCCACTGCATAATTATGTATTGTAATGTGGGCCTCAGATGACACTTTCACAATTGTTATTTTGTCTTCATTTGCATATTAATTGCTGTGTATGTTTTAGTATTCATTAGGCCATGTATTGTGGAGTTGTGCCGTTGTCCTTTAAATTCACTGGCTGCGTGGAATGATAATGCAAATGTTTTTAATGATAAGGCAGATGAAATCGAGGGATAATTTGCAGATGGAAAACGATGGCACGAGAAGAGAGAGGTCATCAGAGCACGGCGTGCTGTGTGTGTTGTGGTTGGCGCCGGTGCGTGGCGGCAGTGAGGCCTTATACGGAGAGGGTAGACCTCCACAACTTATCAGGTCGCTGGATATTTCATTCTTTTAATCTTGAATAATCTAATGATAGCCTAAAAGCACAACAGCGTGATGTGCGAGTCGTAAACACAGTAATTTTAGATAATAGGTGGGTAATTGTGTTTCTGCTATATCGTCCTTATAATTGGTCTGTTCTGTAAATTCTACCTCCGCTAGCATTCAGAGATAATGTATGTGGCTGCGTTCTGTAATTATCCCACCAGTACACGGCTCATAGCTGGGGTTTGGTAGGGGATGTTTGTGTCTGGAGATACGACATGTTTTTTCAAGCTTTAAAGGCCTTCTCTTGGCTGAAGGCTTTTGAGTCTTTGGTCATGGCACCAGACCATGAAGTCCTTGTATTTCAATAGAAAACTGGCACTGCTGGGGAGGTGTTGGTTTCCATCTCAAGGGTAAACCCCTCTGTTGGAGAGGATGGTGAAATTGATGAGGTCTGGCAGGCTTCACCTCAACCCGAGCTACAAGTAAGGCCAGCACAAGTCACCTCAATCCTGTCACTACTGTTCTTCTTCTCAAAGTCCCATGTAGGCTATGTTCAGAGACGTTTGGCCCAGCACTAGGACTGCTGTTATGGTAAACCAGGACTCCAAGAGAGGCGGCTGTCTGATGATCACTAAAGTCTTTTGCAATGTTAAAGGGACTCCAGCTTTCTAAATGTCTAACTTCTGCGATTACAGCAATCTTACCACAATTTTAATGCAAGTCAATGGGAGTGTTTTTTCTTTTTCTTTTTTTTTTTTTTTTTAAACGTTAAAGAGCTGAGGGTCACAAAAGTTCTCAGAAAGCGCTCAGTGTGTCTACAGCCTAATAGTCTGGCCATTCTATTAGGTATCAAAGGATTCTGAGAATAGTGAGGGGGGTCTACACTCCTGGAAGCTGAGGCAAGGGCTGTGATTAGTGGTCTCTTTCTATTCAGAAGAGCCAGGAGGTTACTTCATGCTTATGTATATGGTAGTGTTTCAGGAACACTGTTAAAATGGCGCAGGAGATTTGGGAGCAGCCGACGCCACCATGCACTGCTCATGTGGTGAACTATATTGCACTGCTCATAAGATGGACTGTATCGCACCGCTCATGTGATGGACTGTATTGAACCGCTCATGTGACAGTCTGTACTGCACGGCGCATGTGATAACTGTCTTTAAACTGTACGAGCTGAACTGTATTGTATTGGGCACCTACTCTCCCATCTGACTGCCGCATCCGCGGATATGCTGTCACACCCGCAGCAGCATACCAGGCGACCCGGGGCAATGCCAGGCTCCTCCACCCCCCGTAGGCACCCCACTCCCGCCACCAGCCAGGCCCCCGCCCCCCACACCACCTCACGCACCACGTACTCCAGGGAGCAACTTCTGCGGTGGGAGCATTGCGGCCCACCACTCCCTGAGGCCAATCTCCTGCCGAACCAGGTCCAGAACTACATACAGCAAGTCCTGGACTCTGCCCCTTGGCCCGGTGCAGGCTGGCGGCGAAGGGGCTGTCGAGCTGGGGCCCGTGTGAGACTCAAGAAGAGAGGCCTGAGGTCAGCCATCCCCTCGGTACTCCTGGCAAATGTCCGCTCTCTCCCTAACAAACTGGACGAACTGCGTCTCCTCTGCGGCAGGTGGGAGCTCGGGAGAAACACCCCAGTACTCTGCTTCACGGAGACCTGGCTACATGAGAACATCCCGGAGAACGCTCTACACCTTCCAGGCTTCAGCCTCATACGGGGAGACCGCGACCCTTCCCTCTCGGGGAAGAAAAAAGGCGGTGGCATCTGCTTCTACGTCAGCTCTTCATGGTGTCCCTCCCCACCGGTACTCGACAGGATGTGCTCCCCAGACCTAGAACTTCTACTCGTCAACTGCAGGCCGGCATATTCACCACGGGAGTTCTCCTCCTATGTCCTTGTCGGAGTGTATATTCCCCCTGATGCGGACGCCAAATCTGCCCTGAATACCCTCAGCGACACCATCTCGCAGTGGGAAATATCCCTCCCTGACTCACTGTTCATAGTCATGGGTGACTTCAACAGGGCAAACCTTCGACAAGAGCTGCCACGCTACCATCAGCATGTTGCTTGCCCTACCAGAGGCCTGAACACCCTCGATCATTGCTACACCCCACTGAAGAATGCCTACAAGGCTATCCCGGGGGCGGCACTTGGCTCCTCCGACCACTGCCTTGTTCATCTCATACCCACCTACAGGAGGCTCCTGGAGTCAGCAAAACCGGTCGTGAAGTCCTCCAAGGTATGGTCCAGCGAGGCCAAGCTCCACCTTCAAGCCTGCTTTGATTGCACGGACTGGGAGTCCCTGGCAGCTCCAGACCTGGACGAGTGGGCGGACAACGTCACCTCATACATCAGCTTCTGCGAGGCCTCCTGCGTCCCAACCAAATCCTTTGAAGGTCTACCCGAATAACAAACCGTGGTTCTCCAACAAGCTACGGCTACTGCGGAAACGTAAGGAGGCGGCTCACAAGGCGGGAAACCAGGAGGAATTCAGGATGGCGAGGAACGCTCTGAAGCGAGAGCTGAGAGCCGCAAAAAAGGAGTTTGCTGAGAGGATGAAGCAGAACCTGCGCTCGAACAACTCACGAGCTGTATGGCATGGGCTCAAGGCTGCCACCAACTACAAGCCTTCCCCTCAACATGCTACACCCAGCCCTGAATTAGCGGAGAAACTAAGTAGATTCTACCAAAGGTTTGAAAGGCATGCTGAGCCTGGGGGGATCCCTCCACCTCCTCCCACCCCAGCCCCTGCGCACAGCGACCAAAGTGGGGACTCACTCTCTCTGGAAGTGAGGGAGGCAGATGTACGGCACCTCCTGTCCACACTAAATGCCAGGAAAGCCTCGGGACCCGACAGCGTGTCCCCAGCCTGCCTCAAATCCTGTTCGGAGCAACTTGCCCCCATCCTCTCCGCCATCTTCAGCAGGTCACTGACAGAGGGCAGAGTCCCTGCGTGCTTCAAGAGGTCCACCATCATTCCTGTTCCCAAGAAACAAGGCATCTCCGACCTCAACAACTACAGGCCTGTGGCCCTGACGTCCGTCATCATGAAGTCCCTAGAGAGAGTGGTCTTATCCACCCTCAAGCTATCCACTCTGCCCCTACTAGACCCACTTCAGTTTGCCTACAGGGCAAACAGGTCCACGGATGACGCGCTAAACATCTGTCTGGAATACATCCACAACCATCTAGACAGGAAGGACGCGTATGCCAGAGTACTGCTGTTAGACTTCAGCTCGGCATTTAACACTATATGCCCACGCACCCTCCTGAATGTTCTGGCCACGCTTGGGGTCCACCCCACCCTACGGCTATGGATCATTGACTTTCTCTCCAACAGATCTCAAGTTGTCAGGCTGGGGGACATCTACTCACGAGAAGTGACGACCAACACAGGGGCACCCCAGGGCTGCGTCCTGTCCCCGCTGCTCTTCTCCCTTTACACAAACGATTGCAGATCCACAGTAGACTCTGTCAAAGTCATAAAATTTGCGGATGACACCACCATTGTCGGCCTCGTCACCAAAGACAACATCCAGGATTACCAGCAGCAGGTGGAAAGACTATGCCACTGGTGCAAGGAGAACAGCCTGGTGCTCAACACGGCCAAAACCGTCGAACTTATAATTGACTTCAGGAAGTCGGCTCCTTCCCCACCTCCCATCTACATCGACGGCACCGAGGTGGCCAGAGTGCCCTGCGCTCGCCTGCTGGGCACCACCATCTCCAGTGATCTTAGTTGGAGAGTCAACATCACGTCAACCCAACGGAAAGCCCAGCAGAGACTCTTCTTCCTCCGCCAACTGCGGAAGTTCGGCATGGCGCAGGAGATTCTAACATGCTTTTACACTGCCACCATTGAATCTATCCTCTGCTCCGCCATCTTGGTCTGGTATGCGGGAGCCACCGTCAGTGACAGGCACAAACTACAGAGGATCATTAGGTCGGCGGAGAGGACCATTGGGAGACCTCTGCCCCCACTTGACCACCTGTATAACACAAGACTGCGAGCCAGGGCACTGAGGATTGCAAGTGACCTCTCTCACCCTGGGCACTGTTTTTTCACCCCACTTCCACTGGGTCGGAGACTCCGGGCCATCCCCACCAAGACCACCAGACACAAGAACTCTTTCTTCCCGATGGCCATTAGCCTCCTGAACTCCCTTAAAATTCTACCACCCTCTATCAGCGCCCTACCACCTGCATAGGAGCGCCCTACCACCTGCATTAGAGCGGTAGACTTCAGCAGTGTATTTTTGAAAGAGGGATTCTGAGCTATATGTATATCTATATCTAATGCTGATTGTATATTGTGTATGTCTATATTTGAGTATGATGTATTACTGTCATTCTAACGTTTTTCCTGCCTTTCCTTCTATGTACCGCTCCATTGTGCCAAACCCAATTCCGGGCATGACCCAGTCATGCTTGGCGAAATAAAATGATTCTGATTCTGATTCTGATTCTGATTCATAGGCCGTAATAGGAATTACAACTTTATTGGTGCACAGTGAGTAACAGAAGACGGAGCTTAAAGGTGGCCATACACTGGTCGATTTGCCATCAGATTCGACGAACAGACAGATCCCTATCTGATCGAATCTGATCAGAGAGGGATCGTATGGCTACCTTTACTGCAAACAGATTGTGAACCGATTTCAGCCTGAAACCGATCACAATCTGTTGTGGTGGTGGTGCTGCTGCCGCCGCTCCCCCCCGCCGCATACATTACCTGCTCCGCCGGCGCGACTCCCGGGTCTCTCTCTCCGCTCTTCTTCTCCGCTCTGGTCTCCGGCTCCAGCATGCTTCACTTCTTCCTGCCCGGCAGGAAGTTTAAACAGTAGAGCGCCCTCTACTGTTTAAACTTCCTGCCGGGCAGGAATAAGCGAAGGCATGCCGGAGACCAGAGCGGAGAAGAGAGGAGACGAGCGGGGGCAGTCGCGCCGGCGGAGCAGGTAATGTATGCGGGCTCTATTGCGTCGGTCGTCGGGCACTCGAACGCCGCTAGCGATGCGCTCTTTACCCGCGGGCGATCGACGGTAATTTTCCGCACGCCGCAATCGACGGGATCGGACGAAATGAATCGAAATTCGGCGTGTAGCGCGAACGATTGGCAGCAGATTCGATCCCAGTGATCGAATCTGCTGTCGAAACGGCGGTAAATCGGGCCAGTGTATGGCCAGCTTAAATTACTTTTAAAACACTGTAATTTGGCTGCCAGCAATAGCTGTCAGCTGAATTACATAATTCCCCACCATCCATGGCGACCTGGAGGGAGGAATAGTAATGAACGCCCCCGGGACTTGTGCAGGAGCAGAGTAAGTCGTATATCGGCTGTATCCTGTGCCCAAGTCTCCCGGCAGCAATTTTATAGGGTTCGCAGAGTTTTATGCTCTGCTGATGTTTTTCCCGGCCAGATGGCTTGATTCGCTCTGATGCTATGCATTCGACATTAATACTAATCTATATATCAAATCATTTGTATGTATGTATGTGCTGCCATTACTCAAACCCTTTGACGGATTTCAATGAAATGTGGTATACAGATCCCTTACTACCTGGGATGATATGTTTTGGGGGTCTCGTGTCTCCATTGCCCACCTAGATGGAACCACAAACATCCAATCAGATTTTACCCATTCACGTCAATGGAAGAAATGTAAAAGGCTGCCATTCTCACAGTAGTAAAGCAAGAGTCCCCAAACTTCGCACAGTTGGTCACATGGTGACTGAGTTTACAATTTCAGGGAAAGTAGGTGGAGCATAAAGAAGCCAATCAAATATCAGCCATTCAGTTTAAATGGGAAAATGTAGCAATTCTTAAACTGTTAATGGCAGGGTTTTCAAACTTTGCAAAGTTGGTCACTGAGTGACTGGGATTAATAATCAGGAAAGTGGGTGGAGCCAATCAAAATCACCTATTGATTTTCAAGGGGAATAATTAACCATTTCAGCCCGTGGGGATTTTTCACCTTATGCATCAGAGCAATTTTCACCTCCCATTCATTCGCCAATAACTTTATCCCTTATTATCACAATGAATTGATCTATATCTTGTTTTATCCGCCACCAATTAGGCTTTCTTTGGGTAGTACATTTTGCTAAAACATATTTTTTTATAAATGCGTTTTAACAGGAATATTAAGGAAATAATGGAAAAAAATTTATTATTTTTCAGTTTTCAGCCAGTATAGCTTAAAACAATACATGCTACATGTTACCTTTGTAACCTATGTATTTTATTTATTACACCATTTAAAGTGGATCCGAGGTGAACTTTTACTCATTGCATAATTGTGTTCCTTTCCTATTGTTTATAGGGCATTCCTCAAGCCAAATACTTTTTTGTTTTTGTTTTAATGCTCTAGTTCCCTATAAACTAAATAAGCCACTCCCACAGGTTTTCAGAGAGCCAAGGCACTTTCAGACAGTAGCAATGGCTCATGGGAGCTCAGTCTGGGCAGGAGGAGGGGGAGGTATTACTAGACAGAGATTTCAGAGGCAGAGGGAAGGAGGGAGGAGGAGGGGGGATTAGTTTTCTTTGCTCAAGATACAGATAAGCTTGCCTCTGTGTAATGTTTACAAACAACATGGTTGCTGTCGTATCACAGGAAGAAATATTCTTATTCTATTAAAGCTGTTTGCAGCTAGATTTGCTGTGTAAACTATCTAAACTTTAGATAAGATATATAGACAAGTTACTTGTTATAGTTAGTTTTTCATCTCGGATCCGCTTTAAATTATGTCCCTATCACAATGTATGGCGCGAATATTTTATTTGGAAATAAAGGTGCATTTTTTCAGATTTGCGTCTATCACTATTTACGAGCTTATAATTAAAAAAATGTTCAAAATATACACTCTTCACATGCATATATAAAAAGTTCAGACCCTTAGGTAACTATTTATGTTTTGTTTTTGTTTTTTTTTTATTTGTAATTTTTTTTTTTAATTCCATTAAAGAGAATCTGTATTGTTAAAATCGCACAAAAGTAAACATACCAGTGCGTTAGGGGACATCTCTTATTACCCTCTGACACAATTTTGCCGCTCCTCGCCGCATTAAAAGTGGTTAAAAACAGTTTTAAAAAGTTTGTTTATAAACAAACAAAATGGCCACCAAAACAGGAAGTAGGTTGATGTACAGTATGTCCACACATAGAAAATACATCCATACGTAAGCAGGCTGTATACAGCCTTCCTTTTGAATCTCAAGAGATCATTTGTGTGTTTCTTTCCCCCTGCAGCTATCTTCCACTGAAGTGTCAGGCTGTTTCTTACTGCAGAGTGCAGACAGCTCTGTCCATATGTAATTCATCAGTATGTGAAAGCCCAGCCAGCTCAGAGGAGGATTTATCCAGCTTGTAAAAGATAAGAGAGAAGTTGCCCTAAACTAAATAATACACAGGCAGTGTGCAGAGAGGGGCCTGTAGGGGGGAGATGCATCACAGAACCACAACACTGAAGAACTTGGCAGCCTTCCAGACACAGGCTGACAAGTCTGACAAGAGAGAGATAAGTTGATTTATTACAGAGATGGTGATAGTAGAACGTGCTGCAGTAAGCCAGAACACATTAGAATAGCTTTTGGAACTTGTAGGATGATAAAAAACAGGATGCAATTTTTGTTACGGAGTCTCTTTAAATAAAAAATTATTTGGGTAATTTTTGGTTTGGGGGGTAAACAGTTAATTTTAAATTATATAATATAGGTTTATTTCATTAAAAAGTGCATGTAGATGTAGTATTACTATTTGGCCACAAGATGGCCACCATGAGAATTTTCTATTTTTTTTGTCCTGGAAGCGAGATCTTGCTTTCAGGATGTACTAGGAAGATGGGGATTTTTTTTTTAGTCAGAAAGACGTCGGTCTTTGTAGCAGGCACTTAGATCGATGAATGGGAATTATATTCCCATTCATTGATTGATGGGCTAACGGGGGGCACCACGTGCACACGCGATCAGGGGCGGGAGCGCGCACCCGCACAGCAGCAGCTGCCTGGACGTGAGCTTCACGTCCAGGCGGCAGAAATGGTTAAACTGCTGCCATTCTTACACTGTTAATGGCAGAAGCCTCAAACCTGCTACAGTCGGTTGTTGGGTGACTGGGATTCAAATTCACCAAAGGGGCCACAAACAGCCAATCAGATTTATTTTCTTGAAAAATTACCATTCTCACCATATTGATGCCAGGAATCACCACACAGAATCACCGCTACCGACGTACATCTGTCGCCTCAGGCCACCTTCTCTGCTGTCTCTATGACAGCAGAGCTCCGTGAGCCTGTCAGGAGCCGATTTCATTGGCTCCTGAAAATGTGATTGCCTCACATTGATGACATAGTCAGTAGCCAATGAAATCGGCTCCTGACCAGCTCACGGAGGTCTGTTGTCATACCAACAGAAAGGCGAGTGCGCTGCAGAAGTGAGAGATCGACGGGAACGGTGAGAGCACGCGGCGGTGAGGTGAAATCTACGCCCTGGCAGGAATAACCGCTTCCAAAAAGAGCATTGATTTCAATCACTGATGTCCGGAAGCGGTTAAGAATGTGTGTGTACATATATGCATGTATAATCAAGGTGAAGCCAGAGAATTAGCTGTCTTCACTACGTTTCGTGCGCTGGGATTTACCTCAGCAGAGCTGGAAGAGATCTGCCATCTCTAATGAAGTACGAAGAGTGAGTCAGTTGGAGGAAGAAATGTCTCTATCTGCCGATAATAAACCTTATTTAGACTATTTATGTTGTTGAATAATGAGAATCCTCCAACAGCAGTAATTAAGTCACTAAACGAATTCAATTTGGCCGCATTAATAGGGAAATATGAGTTGGGCTGTGTGATAGCGACAGAATTTACGATAATTGACCCCCTTTTATTTTTTTTTCTTGGAATGATATGTGAAAGTCATCCCAATTACGGCGGAATGGAGACGGCAGAACCTGCAGCTCTTTCCACCAGCGAGGAGAACGCCGACGGGATTTATTCCTGGTTGTCAGGGTCATAAAGTGCTGAATTGCTAAACAGCTCATTATCATACAGCGACAATGTGCTAAATAGCCGAAATTCGCCATAAACAATAGTGAGATTCCTATTTCTTTCCTTCAGACATTACATTCTGGAAACATATGGCGTTGTGCAAATAATCCACATTATCCCTCGAAGGCTTTATTAAAGGGAAACTTAAAGGGAGCTCAAAATAGTAAGATTTACACATAACTGGGGCTTCCTCCAGCCCCATCCGCTCGGATCACTCCCTTTCTCCTTGGCTCCTGCGTAGACTGGCCCCGACTGACGTAAGTGATGGGACCCGGTTCCTGAAGCTGCGGAGAACGGTGGCGTGGGAGCGATCCGAGCGGATGGGGCTGGAGGAAGCTGCAGGTATGTAAAATCTTTTTACTATTTTGAGCTCTGGTACACTTTAAGCCTGGGGGGCAAAAAACTGTTTTACCTACCTGAGGCTTCTACCAGCCCCCCTGCAGTCGACCTGTGCCTGCGCCGGTACTAAACAAGCCTCGAGTTCTGTTTTGTTTTCGGCCACTGGCTCTGTCACAGGCCACTGCGCATGCACATCCCTTACTGTGTGTGTCCTCGTTCACTCCCATTGCCGGGAGCATCTTGTGCAGGTGCAGTACGAGAAAATCTCTACTGCGCCTGCGCAGGATGCTCCTGGCCACGGGAGCGCAAACAAGGACGTGCGCAGTAAGGGCCGTGTAGGCACAGTGGCCGGCGACAGAGTAAGTTGATGAAAATGAAACTAAGCTGTGGCGGGGGACCCAAGGCTCATTTAGTACCGGCGCGGGCACAGGTCTACTGCAGGAGGATGGTAGAAGCCCAAGGTAAGTAAAACTATTTTTCCTCCCAGGCTTAAGTTTCTCTTTAAGTTGAGAATCGACAGTGTAACAACACAAACTCAGCAACCAGTGCTGTCCCAACTGCCCCCCCTTCCTTCCCTTATTGCATGTCCAAGTATTGCCTCTTACCCAGTCCCTGGACCGCCCATGAAGCGGGGTGAGGCAGGTTCCTCAGGCGGCGGAAGTGGGGGAGCAGCGCCCACCTGGCTGTGGGTGGGGGGGAGGGGCACCGAACTGGAGGGGATAGCAGCCAGGAAGGGGGAGCAACTGGCACAGCGGTGGGGAGGAGGGTCAGATCCTCCTTCCTCACCTGCTCCCCCCCTCCAGCTATTTGCCCAGCATTACGGTCAGAGAGGAGTGGGAAGCAATTACTCACATCCTTCCGGTCCAGGCATTGCGTTCCACCGCTGGCATCACTTCCTGCAATGCCGCCCACTGTACAGTCGGTGGCTTTGCAGGAAGTGACGCGCGTGGTGGAACGCAATGCCTGGACCGGAAGGAGGTAATTGCTTCCCCGCTCCTCTCTGACCGTAATGCTAGGGAAATAGCTGGAGGGAGAGCGCAGACGGGGGAGCCCAAGGTGAGGGAGGGGGATCTGACCCCCTCCCTACCGCTGTGTCCGCTGCTCCCTCATCCTGGCTGCTACCCTCTTCAGGCTACCTATACTGGGGGCAATTATGCTACCTATCGGGGGGGCCTCATCCTCACAAGTTTGCCTCAGGCAGCAAAAAGTCTAGAACCGGCCCTGCTCTTAACCCTCATCAATTCTGCCCCTCCACCCAGTAATGTATTACTCCTAATACTTCCTCTTCATCAGTTCTGCCCCTCCTCTCTGTAGTGCAGACACTCCATCTAGTGCTGCTTCCTGCCCCTAATGTTGCCCCCTCATCAGTTCTCACCCTCCTCCCTGTACTGCAGAGGCTCCATCCAGTGCTGCCACCAGCCCCAAATACTGCCCCCTCATCAGTTCTGCCCTTCCTGTGTCCCCCCAAGTTAGTGCTGCTTCCCACCCCTAATACTGTTCCTTAACCCATTCAGGTTCCGTCGTTTTCACGTGAGAAATGTTCACCTCCCATTCATTAGCCTATAACTTTATCACTACTTATCACAATGCACTGATCTATATCTTGTTTTTTCCGCCACCAATTAGGCTTTCTTTGGGGGGTACATTTTGCTAAGAGCCACTTTACTGTAAATGCATTTTAACAGGAAGAATAAGAAAAAAATGGAAAAATTCATTATTTCTCAGTTTTCAGCCATTATAGCTTTAAAATAATACATGTCTCCATAATTAAAACTCACGTATTGTATATGCCCATATGTCCCGGTTATTACACCGTTAAAATTATGTCCCTATCACAATGTATGGCGACAATATTTTATTTGGAAATAAAGGTGCATTTTTTCCATTTTGCATCTATCACTATTTACAAGTTTAAAATAAAAAAAATATAGAAATATTTCATCTTTACATTGATATTTAAAAAGTTTAGACCCTTAGGTAAATATTTACATGTTTTTTTTTTTTTTTATACTAAAAATTTTATTAGGGTACTTTTGGGAGGGTGGGAGGTAAACAATAGATTTATAATATAAATGTGTGTTAATTCTGTGTTGTTTTTTTTTCCAGGTGTAGTATTACTTTTGTTTACATGACGTCACTCTAAGCGTAGCACGCGCTTAGAGTGACGCTTTAGAAAGAAGACGGCCAGAAAAAGCTCAGCTTCCGAGAGAAGCTGTCGCTTTTTCAGCGGGGGAGAGGAATCAATGATCGGGCTCCGTAGCCCGATACATTGATTCCTTGGCTACCGAATCCGCGGCCGGGAGTGCGCGTGCACGCGCACGATCGGCCGCGGGGGCGCGCGGTAGCGCGCATGGTTCCTGGACGTAGAAACTACGTCCAGGAACCAAAATAGGTTAATCAGTTATGTCACTCCTCCATCTACCTCAACCTTCCAGTGCTGCTTATGCTAAGATCAAGTTATGCCAGGCTCCAGGGGTAATTATGCTGTTATCAGAGGGTGATTATGCTGGGCAGGGGGCGCATTTATGTTAGGATCAGGGGGTACAGGTGTGGATCAGAGAGTATTTATGCTGGGCAATGGGAGAATTAATGCTGAGATCAGGGGGTACATATGCTGGTATTAGGGTGTACTCATGCTGAGATACGGGGGTATTTATACTGAAATCATGTGTAATTATGCTGAGATCCATGGGTTAGTATGCTGGACAGCAGGAGCACTCATGCTGGGATCAGGGGAATACTCCTGCTAGGTTAAGGGGTACTCATACTATGATCCAGGGGTGCACATGTTTTGGGGGTATTTGTGCTGGGCTCAGGGGGTATTTATGCTGCAACAGATTGTGAGCCTCTGAGTGACCGTATAATATTATATACTCACTTTTTTTCTCACATTGACCGATTTCAACAAAGCTTGGTATACAAATCCCTTACTATCTGGGATGATATGTTCTGGGGGTCTCGGGTCCCCCCTGCACACCTGGGCAGAACTACAAACAGCCAATCCGATTTTACCCATTCATGGTAATGGAAAAAATGTAAAGGTGTAACGGTTGGGTGTTATAACTCAGTCGTCTGATTATTTGGTGATCTGCAGAATCACCAATACAGACACTATACCAGATTATTAGGCGATCTGCAGAATCACTGATAATGCCAGTATAGCTAACACAGACTGTGTGAGTAGTGTTTTGGTGCAACCGTAACTTTGATAGTTTTGCGAGACCTTACCAGAGGAGCTGGTAAGGTACTATCAGTACGCTGACTGTATAGATTTGATCAAACCTTCCCAGAGGAGCTGGAGAAGGTACTAACAGAGAGAGTCAAGAAAATAGTAATGCTGGTCTATACCAGGGGAGCTGGTAAGAGACCAATAATAAATCAGACAATCACACAGACCTTTTCCAGAGGGGCTGGAAAGGTCTGACTAGGAGGATACAGAAATAGGCTGACTAGTCCTTACCAGAGGGGCTGGCAAGGAACTAGTTAAAACAGGAACTGAAGAGTTAAGCTAGATCTTTCCAGAGGAGCTGGAAAGGTATACAGGTTTCTTGGATAGTTTTGGCTAGACCTTCCCAGAGGAGCTGGGAAGGTACGATCAGTCACTAGGCAACACCTCACCAGTGGAGCTGGTGGGTATAGAACACCACAAGGGCCCACTGGTGAGTAGAAAGGTCAGACAGGCAAGGTTCGGCAACAGAGAGGTAAGTATCAGTACAGAATCGTGAGGCAGAAGAGGAATCAGTAAGCAGGCAGAGGTTCAGTAACTATAGGCAGAAGTACCGAATCAGTAAGCGAAATGCAAAGTCAGAGTTTAGCCAGAGTCATACACAGGTAATCAATAACAATAATATACAATAATCCTAGTCTTGTGTGAAATCCCTGGTTTCCTCCCAGATCAAAGCACACAGGATACTAGTCGGTCTGAGCGCTAACACATAGCATTCACGACAGCAGACAGGGAATAACTGAAGCCCGAAGGCTTAAGAAGCAGAGGAGACCTCACAGGCACGCCCACTGCAATCAGCCAATCCGGGGTGCCGTGAGTCTCCTCTGACGTCAGCCGACCAGCAGGTCAGCTGACGAGCCTCCTCCTCGTATAAAGGTCCTGTCTGTGCGCGCGCCCGCGCGAGACGGTGACCTTATGGGCAATTGACAGTCCCGTCCTCGGTGTCCTAGACGCCGGAGGGACGGGCAGGGGCACGGAGGCAGCTGCGGCGGCGGTGCTGTTCGCCGCAGCTGCCGCTACAATTGTTACAAAAGGGCTGCAATTCTCACATTAATAAAGCCAGAGTCCCCAAACTTGGCACAGTTGGTCACTTGGTGACCGAGGTTAAAAATTCCGGTAATGTGGGCGGAGCATAAAACAGCCAATCAAATTTCAGCCTGTCTTTTTAAATGGGGAAAGTGTAAACTGCAGCCATTCTTACACTGCTAGGGCTGGAACCCACTAGAGCACTTCTTTGAGCGTTTAGGGAGCGGTTTAAATCGCTAGCGATTCCCTAAATGCTCTGCCAATGTAAATCAATTCCACAGTAGCGATTGCAATAAGCAAAATCGCAATCGCAGGACATGCAGCATTTTGGGTGCATTCGCGCTTCAATGTAACGCATTGAATGAATCGCTACACATTGTGATTTGTGTGCGGTTTTAAAATGATGCAAACTGTAACAAAAATTTACAATAATTTAGAAAGGACAGATCAGAATTAAAAATGCTACTTGCAGATGATCGCTATCACAATCGCTGGCAAAAAGCTTTCAATTTTTAAAATCGCTAACCAAAATTGCTGGAAACGTTTATTAAAAAATGCTAGCGATTTCGCTAGTGATTTGCGATTTGCAGTGGGTTCCAGGCCTTAATCACAGGGTTTTCAAACTCGGCACAGTTGGCAACTGGGTGACTGGGATTAATATTCCTGAAAGTGGGTGGAGCCCAGGGGGGTAGTAATAGTCATAGCAGTCACAGCAGCTGCTATGGGGCCCTGGAGCATAGGGGCGCGCAGTGGTTACTTAATGTACTCACCATTAACTTAACTTTCTTGTCTTGTCTGAGACTTTGTCTCAGTGCCCATGAGCTATGTGCAGTGCTAATTGCATGAGATTGTAAATTGCCCAGTTAACTCATATTCATAGGGTAGCCCCCGCCCCCCAATCTACTTACCCATGGCTTCCTCCAGCTCCTTCCCAGTGACAAGTCCCACGGCGCAGCTCCGCTCGCATCCCGCGGCCCAGTGCCTCCGCCGGTACTGGGGCCGACCTCAGGGTTAGCCTCATACTGCACCTGCGCCGCTGTCAATCACGGCCACGTTGTCCGCTGTGCACTGCGCAGTACACCGCAGACAACGTGGCCGTGATTGACAGCGGCGCAGGTGCAGTATGAGGCTGACCCTGACGTCGGCCTCAGTACCAGCGGGACACGCTATGAACGGAGCTGTGTCGTGGGACATGTCACCAGAAAGGAGCTGGAGGAAGCCACGGGTAAGTATGTATGGGGGGCTTACAAAGCCAGGTGATTCCTTAGAGTGTGCCTACATCTGCGGGCCCCATGAAAGTTTTGCTATGGGGCCCCATGATCTCTAGCTACACCACGTTTGGAGCCTACAACAGCCAATTAGAATTCACCTATTGATTTTCAAGGGGAGTATTTAAACTGCTACCATTCTTACACCGTTAATGGCAGAGGCCTCAAACCTGCTACAATCGGTCATCGGGTGACTAGGGTTCAAATTCACTAAAAGGGGCCGGAGCTACAAACTGCCAATTAACATTCTTTACTAGATAAATGGCTTCCATTCTCACATTATTGATCCCGAGACCCCAAAGCTCACAAACTTGGTCATTGAGTGACTGGGTGTCAAGGTTACAAAAAGAAACAATTTTTTCACTGGGAAAATGTAAACTGCAGCCATTCTAACACTGATAATGGCAGGGTTCTCAAATTTTCGCACAGTTGGTCACTGGGTGACTGGGATCAAGGCAGTTTCTAGGATAAATTGCAACCGGGGCTAGGGTGTAAAAATTGTGCCCACCCCAAGTGCCACCAGTATAGTTGGCCAGCTATAGGTCCCCAGGTATAGTTGCCCCCAGTATAGGTTAGCTAGGTAGGTGCCTCCAATATAAGTAGCCAGTATAGTTGCTCCCAGTATAGGATAGATAGGTCCCCCGAGTATAGGTTAGATAGGTAGGTTCCACCGAGTATAGGTTAGATAGGTAGGTGCCTACAGCATAGGTACAGCATAGTTAAAACTCGCCTTGCACAATCCCTGCACGCATGCAACCTCTATCTCCTTCCTGTCCAGGCATCCGTTGCATTGTAACATCGCCCCTGTGATGACATGCGGTCACGTCATCACAGGGGGGCGCTGTTATCAAAGCGATGTATGGAAAATATTAGTGCTATATAAATACTTAATAATTAGGGGGTTCTTATGCTTAGTGGGTACTTGTGCTGTGATTGAGGGTACTTATGCTGCGTTCAGGGGTTCTCATGCTGGAATCAGGGATTACTTGTGCACGTACGTATATGTAAGCCGCCGGTGAGTTTGGTGCAGGGTGAGCCAAATGACGGTGGTGTTAACCTCCCTGGCGGTCAATTGATTTGCGGCCGCACGGCCGCCGGAGGTTTTTTTAGCCTAATTTTTTTTATCATGTAGCTAGCCTATCGCTAGCTACATGATTCCCTCCTCCCTGCGGCGTCCCTCCCACCCCTCCGATCGCCGCCGGCGATCAAGCCCATCTGGAAATCCCGTTCTGAATGGGATTTCCTTTAGGGCTTCCCCCGTCGCCATGGCGATGAACGGAGTGACATCATCGACGTCATGTCGTCACAGGGAGTCCTGATCCACCCAATAGCGCAGCCTGGCGGCGATTGGCCAGGCTGCACAAGAGGTATGTGGGGGGGAGGGGCCCTGTATCGTGGCGCATCGGCGGCGATCAGGTACAGTAGTGTGAAAAACTATTTGCCCCCTTCATGATTTCTTATTCTTTTGCATGTTTGTCACACTTAAATGTTTCTGCTCATCAAAAACCGTTAACTATTAGTCAAAGATAACATAACTGAACACAAAATGCAGTTTTAAATGATGGTTTTTATTATTTAGTGAGAAAAAAACCTCAACACCTACATGGCCCTGTGTGAAAAAGAAATTGCCCCCTGAACCTAATAACTGGTTGGGCCACCCTTAGCAGCAATAACTGCAATCAAGCATTTGCGATAACTTGCAACGAGTCTTTTACAGCGCTCTGGATGAATTTTGGCCCACTCATCTTTACAGAATAGTTGTAATTCAGCTTTATTTGAGGGTTTTCTAGCATGAACCGCCTTTTTAAGGTCATGCCACAACATCTCAATAGGATTCAGGTCAGGACTTTGACTCGGCCACTCCAAAGTCTTCATTTTGTTTTTCTTCAGCCATTCAGAGGTGGATTTGCTGGTGTGTTTTGGGTCATTGTCCTGCTGCAGCACCCAAGATCGCTTCAGCTTGAGTTGACGAACAGATGGCCGGACATTCTCCTTCAGGATTTTTTGGTAGACAGTAGAATTCATGGTTCTATCTATCACAGCAAGCCTTCCAGGTCCTGAAGCAGCAAAACAACCCCAGACCATCACACTACCACCACCATATTTTACTGTTGGTATGATGTTCTTTTGCTGAAATGCTGTGTTACTTCTATGCCAGATGTAACGGGACACGCACCTTCCAAAAAGTTCAACTTTTGTCTCGTCGATCCACAAGGTATTTTCCCAAAAGTCTTGGCAATCATTGAGATGTTTTTTTTAGCAAAATTGAGACAAGCCTTAATGTTCTTTTTGCTTAAAAGTGGTTTGCGCCTTGGATATCTGCCATGCAGGCCGTTTTTGCCCAGTCTCTTTCTTATAGTGGAGTCGTGAACACTGACCTTATTTGAGGCAAGTGAGGCCTGCAGTTCTTGTGATGTTGTCCTGGGGTCTTTTGTGGCCTCTCGAATGAGTTTTCTCTGCGCTCTTGGGGTAATTTTGGTCGGCCGGCCACTCCTGGGAAGGTTCATCACTGTTCCATGTTTTTGCCATTTGTGGATAATGGCTCTCACTGTGGTTCGCTGGAGTCCCAAAGCTTTAGAAATGGCTTTGTAACCTTTACCAGACTGATAGATCTCAATTACAGTACTTGTGTTCTCATTTGTTCCTGAATTTCTTTGGATCTTGGCATGATGTCTAGCTTTTAAGGTGCTTTTGGTCTACTTCTCTGTGTCAGATAGCTCCTATTTACGTGATTTCTTGATTGAAACAGGTGTGGCAGTAATCAGGCCTGGGGGTGACTACAGAAATTGAACTCAGGTGTGATAAACCACAGTTAAGTCATTTTTTAACAAGGGGGGCAATCACTTTTTCACACAGGGCCATGTAGATTTGGAGTTTTTTTTCTCACTAAATAATAAAAAACCATCATTTAAAACTGCATTTTGTGTTCAATTATGTTATCTTTGACTAATAGTTAACGGTTTTTGATGAGCAGAAACCTTTAAGTGTGACAAACATGCAAAAGAATAAGAAATCAGGAAGGGGGCAAATCGTTTTTCACACCACTGTAAGACACGCAGCTAGCAAAGTGCTATCTGCGTGTTTTAAAAAAAAAATTATCCAAATCGGCCCACCAGGCCACCAGGCCTGAGAAATCCTCTGCGGCAGCATACCCCGAGCTCAGCTCGGGATTACCGCCAAGGAGGTTAAATATTATTCCTTCTCCAAGTTGTAGCAACTCGGGAGGGAGAAGTATCGTACTTTTCGGACTATAAGACGCTCCTGACCGTAAGACGCACCTAGGTTTAGAGGACAAAAATCAGGGGGAAAAATATATACAGTACTAAACCTGGTGCATCCATGGCAAAGGGGAATCTTGTGGATTATGCCCCCTTTTACCCAGGGCCGGTTCTAGCTCCATTGGGGCCCCAGGGCACAAGTAACTTGGGGGGCCCCCCTGACCCCATCCCAGCGACCGCTTCCACCACTGCGCTGGCATAGGTAGCCCCCCCCCCCCCCCCCCCAATATATATAGCCAGATATGCTATCCCTGGAACCCTGAATTGCCCATGCGTGGGCAATGGACTAAAGCGGCACCCACCTCATGTACTACATGGCCGAAACCACCCAGTACCTAAGGTGGGTGCCGCTATAGTCCGTAGACAACACATTACGCGACCAAAACCACCTGCTTCATAGTTGTGTTACATAGTTACATAGTTGCATAGTTATTTTGGTTGAAAAAAAGACATACGTCCATCGGGTTCAACCAGTACAAAGTACAACACCAGCCTGCTCCCTCACATATCCCTGTTGATCCAGAGGAAGGCGAAAAAACCCCCACAAGGCATGGTCCAATTAGCCCCTAAAGGGAAAAATTCCTTCCCGACTCCAGATGGCAATCAGATAAAATCCCTGGATCAACATCATTAGGCATTACCTAGTAATTGTAGCCATGGATGTCTTTCAATGCAAGAAAAGCATCTAAGCCCCCTTTAAATGCAGGTATAGAGTTTTCCATAACGACTTCCTGTAGCAATGCATTCCACATCTTAATCACTCTTACTGTAAAGAACCCTTTCCTAAATAATAGGCTAAAACGTTTTTCCTCCATGCGCAGATTATGTCGTCTAGTCCTTTGAGAAGGCCTAGGGACAAAAAGCTTATCCGCCAAGCTATTATATTGCCCTCTGATGTATTTATACATGTTAATTAGATCTCTAAGGTGTCTTTTCTCTAGACTAAATAAACCCAGTTTATCTAACCTTTCTTGGTAAGCGAGACCTTCCATCCCACGTATCAATTTTGTTGCTCGTCTTTGCACCTGCTCTAAAACTGCAATATCTTTTTTGTAATGTGGTGCCCAGAACTGAATTCCATATTCCAGATGTGGCCTCACTAGAGAGTTAAACAGAGGCAATATTATGCTAGCATCTTGAGTTTTTATTTCCCTTTTAATGCATCCCAAAATTTTGTTAGCTTTAGCTGGAGCGGCTTGGCATTGAGTACGATTATTTAACTTGTTGTCGATGAGTACTCCTAAGTCCTTCTCCAAGTTTGATGTCCCCAACTGTATCCCATTTATTTTGTATGGTGCTAGACCATTGGTATGACCAAAATGCATGACTTTACATTTGTCAACATTGAATTTCATCTGCCATGTATGTGCCTATATAGCCATCCTATCCAGATCCTGTAGCAATATGACACTAACTTCCTGAGAGTTGATGATTCTGCACAATTTTGTATCATCTGCAAAAATGGCAACATTGCTCACTACTGCATCTACTAGGTCATTAATAAATAAATTGAAGAGCACTGGACCCAGTACAGACCCCTGTGGGACCCCACTGCTAACAGTCTCCCATTTTGAGTACAATCCATTGACCACAACTCTTTGTTTTCTGTCCATTAGCCAGTTCCCTATCCATGCACACTGACTCTTCCCCAGTCCTTGCATCCTCAACTTTTGCACCAGACTTTTGTGGGGAACAGTGTCGAAGGCCTTTGCAAAGTCCAAGTTTATCACATCTACAGCATTCCCAATATCCATATTAGCATTCACTACCTCATAAAAGCTGAGCATGTTAGTCAAACAGGACCTGTCTTTAGTAAACCCATGTTGATGCTGAGAAATAAGATTATTTTCTACTATGAAGTCATGTATAGTATCTCTTAGTAACCCCTCAAATAGTTTGCATACAACTGATGTTAAGCTTACAGGTCTATAATTTCCTGGATCTGATTTTTTGCCCTTCTTAAATAATGGGAAAACGTGGGCTGTACGCCAATCCACTGGGACTCTGCCAGTTGCAAGAGAGTCACAAAAGATAAGATAAAGGGGTTTAGCTATAACTGAACTTAATTCCCTTAGGACCCGAGGATGCGTGCCATCCGGGCCAGGCGCCTTGTCTATTTTTAATTTATTTAGTCTTGCCTTCACTTCTTCCTGCGTTAAGTATTTATTTAATATTACAGTTAGAAGATTGAGACTCTTCTGCCTCTGTAATTTGCAACAGTGCTGTTTCCTTTGTGAAGATAGAAGCAAAGAAAGCATTTAATAACTCTGCCTTACCTTGGTCATCCACCATTGAGTTCCAACCCTCATCCTTTAGGAGTCCTATACAGTCAACCTTTCTTTTTTTAGAGTTGATGTACTTGTAAAACTTTTTTGGGTTAGATTTGATATCCCTAGCGATTTGATTTTCAGCTTCGATCTTTGCCAGCCTAATTTCTTTTTTACAATTTTTATTGCACTCCTTATAATTGCTTAGTGCAGCCTCGGTCCCCTCCTGTTTTAGGACCTTATAGGCATTCCTTTTCCTCTTCATTTTATCCCTAACCTTTCTATTCATCCATAGAGGCCTTTTTTTTTATTCCTAGACAGTTTGTTTCCATATGGGATATACATACTACAATATTGATTGAGAATAAGTTTAAAAGCTTGCCATTTCCCTTCAGTGTCCTCCCCTTGTAGTACATTATCCCAGTTCACCAAACTTAGTGCCTGCCTAATTTGATTGAACTTTGCTTTTCTAAAATTCATAGTTTTAGTGGTCCCGCTGCCCCGTGGCCTATCAGTCACCAGATCAAACGTTATCATGTTGTAATCACTATTTCCCAAATGTTCTTGAACCTGCACATTTGATACATTATATGGTATATTAGAAATGGTCAGATCCAGTAATACATTCCCCCTAGTTGGTTCCGTTACCATTTGAGTCAAGTAATTGTCCTGTAGTGCTGCCAGAAATCTGCTGCTTTTACCAGAATGGGTAGCCTCAATACCCCAGTCAATGTCTGGAAAGTTGAAGTCGCCCATAATTATGACCTAATTTTTACTTGCAGCTTTTTCAATTTGCTGTAGTAATCGCAGTTCTGCAGCTTCATTAATATGAGGTGGTCTGTAGCATACCCCAATAAGCAATTGGCAACTTTTATTTCCACCATGAATATTTACCCAAACGGACTCCACATCTTCGCAATCTTCTTCCATCTCATCGTTGAGGACAGCTGTAAAAGAATTCTTAACAAAGGGACAAACCCCTCCACCTTTTTTCCCTGTTCTATCCTTCCTAAACACATTGTATCCTTTTAAATTAGCTATCCAGTCATGGCTTTCATCCATCCATGTCTCGGTTATTCCCACAATGTCATAGCCTTTGTCATTCAGAATGAACTCTAGTTCATCTATTTTATTTGCAAGGCTCCGAGCATTGGTTACCATGCACTTTATATTTTTACCACCACATTTACCAATTTTGTTTACATGAAATGGGCTACTTGAAGTTTTACCAACCTCCTTAATCTTTACACTGTCCCCACCTCCCTCTCCACCCCCCATAATGTTAGGCTCCCACTGTCTTTTTACCTTATCTTGTCTACATATTGAGACTTTATCCTCCCGCCTCCCCCCAGATCCTAGTTTAAAATCTCCTCCAACCGTTTAGCCATCTGTTGGGATCCAGGGGGTACTTGTGTTGGGATCCAGGGGATACTTCTGCTGGAATTAGACCTAATATGTGTGTATTTCTGTATCTTGCCCTCATATAGTGTTGGTGCTATTCATACATAAAGTTACCGGACTTACACTTTACACACAATAAAAGTCATTGTTGTAGGTAAAATTCCAGAGTTCCTTTATTTCAGCAATTCACAAATAAATTACAAGTTTCTTTGCAACCACATCATAAATCAAAATGCGTATTTACATGTTCAGGAACAGTAAGCAGTTTAGCAACTAGTGCCCGGATCCAGTGTCTAAAATGTGCTCAGAAAAAGGAGAGATCAAGCTTATGTATTCTGCCGACATAAACCGAGCTCTGCCCAGCCCTTCCCCAAAAAAAGTCAACTCATTTACAAATTATTATTCTGCTACAAAACATAACCTATCCTTTTATTGGGGGGACTGTAACATGACAGGAGTTCTAAAATGGATCCTGGCAGCCATTTTGTATCAGACGTGTCACAAGTTTCTGGGGTCGTGATTGGTTTGAAGTTGTTTAGAGCTTGCTCTGGACTTTGAGGTTCTGTCTCCATTATGACGTAGAGTTAGAAGGTTAATTTGTTACCTCTTTAGAATGTAATGGGCTTTATATTGTAGTAGAACATGTTTCGCTGACCTGCTCAAGCATGAGACCTTACCTTATAAAATGCGCCAGTATGAGGAAAGACCTTCGCTTCTCCGGGGCCCAGCAGACAGATGCAGACAGTAATTGCACAGCTTTCAGGGTTAGGAAGAAATTGTGATTTTATTCAGTTGATAAGGTGAAGCAAAGAGGTCTGAAAAGATTAATTGCTTGATAATAAAGCGAGGAGGGGTGGAGACGGCTCCAGATCTGTAACTGGCGGCCCCTCTCGCTTCTTGTTTGAGCGCATAGATGAATGCTAATTGTGGCGTCTCTCGGTCCAGATCTAACATAATAAAATATGACATCTACAGTCTAGGTAAAATGTATTTTCTTTAGAAGGTGTCACCTCTCCACAGACTCCCTGGAGTCACTTGTACACAGAGGGGCGAGGTCCACCATGGCCTGTTTCTCCCGGAGATGCTGTTTGTCCTGGTGACCTCATTGTGAGTGTCATCATTTGTGGCCTCAGAGAACCCATTACAGGTATAGAGAACCAGAAACACCCTGAGGTGGCTAAAAACTGGGCTGATTCACTAAGCTTTTCTGTTGTTATGCTACCTTACTTCTTCACTCACAATTTATCTCTCCTTGAATGAGTTAACTCATAATTTATCTCTCCTAATCTGTGTATCTCATTAGTTATCTCTCTCCTGTAAGTAAGCTTTGTGAATCAACCCCGATGGCCCTAATGCCTGGTATACACCATCAAATTTCCCGCTAGACGGATCGAAACGATTAATTCCGGCAGGTGCAATCTAACCCAAACACAAGTTGCCTTGTTTGGTCAGTGTTCATTAACCAATCCTGAAATCTAACGCTTCTTATACAGATGAACTTCTTACTTTGAATGCAAATATGTATAATCTTGAAACTAGGCCAGTTGTAACCCATTGCTGCCAGTGGCAGTTAGTTACCCAGCTGCCAGACTACTAACTGGCAGTCACTGGTTTTGATTTGCTGGTTTTAGGCAATGGATATTTGGGACTGAAGCTCATCTCTTGTTCTTGACAAGAAATCTCTTATTCTTAATAGAATCGTGCGCACACCACAATCGCCACACTAAGCCACTGCCCACTCTAAGCCACCACCTACAACTGCACCGCCCGCAGCAAGCGCTGCGCTGGTGCGTCTGCATATGCATCTGCAGCTGTACGTGCGCACTAAGCTGCCCCTCACAATTGTGCTGCCCACACTAAGCCACTGTCCACAGCTGCATGGCCCCCACACTAAGCCACCGCCCACATGTGCTTCCAGGTCTGTGTATATTTACGACCTTAAATATGACCAGGAAACCCCTAATTCTCAAAAGAATCTTGCACTTAGCGTGCACACAACCGCTCCACTAAGCTCCTGCTCGCAACTGCTCCGCCAACCACAACTGTACCACCCACACTAACTGTCCATCCTTGTGTCTGGCATAGATTGCACTACAAACAGCCTGGCTCCTGCACTAAACTGCCTGCTCTCTACTCTCTACACAGCTATTTCCTCCTCCACTCACTCTGATGCGCACACAATGCTTGCTCTTTACTCCCTGCACAGCTCCTTCCTCCTCCACTCACTCTGATGTGCACACATTGCTTGCTCTCTACTCCCTGCACAGCTCCTTCCTCCTCCACTCACTCTGATGCGCACACATTGCTTGCTTTCTACTCCCTGCACAGCTCCTTCCTCCTCCACTCACTCTGATGTGCACACATTGCTTGCTCTCTACTCCCTGCACAGCTCCTTCCTCCTCCACTCACTCTGATGCGCACACATTGCTTGCTCTCTACTCCCTGCACAGCTCCTTCCTCCTCCACTCACTCTGATGTGCACACATTGCTTGCTCTCTACTCCCTGCACAGCTCCTTCCTCCTCCACTCACTCTGATGTGCACACATTGCTTGCTCTCTACTCCCTGCACAGCTCCTTCCTCCTCCACTCACTCTGATGTGCACACATTGCTTGCTCTCTACTCCCTGCACAGCTCCTTCCTCCTCCACTCACTCTGATGTGCACACATTGCTTGCTCTCTACTCCCTGCACAGCTCCTTCCTCCTCCACTCACTCTGATGCGCACACATTGCTTGCTCTCTACTCCCTGCACAGCTCCTTCCTCCTCCACTCACTCTGATGCGCACACATTGCTTGCTCTCTACTCCCTGCACAGCTCCTTCCTCCTCCACTCACTCTTACGCGCACCACACTGCCTGCTCTCATTACTACACAGCAAATAAAGTCCAACTGCTTGCTGGTAGGTACTGCACTGCCACATGCTACAAATACAGTTGTCACAACATGCATTTTACTTCTAGTCTTTTATATATGAACTTTCTGGATTAAGCAGCTGTCATTGACCAATGGTGGCTTCCTTGCAAAAAGTTCTATTTTTCTGCTGGTAACTCTGATCCTTCCCCTCAGCTACTTCCAAATCTCACCTAAAAATGCAGATCAGGTGGTTCATTAGGTGTCCTTATAACAAAAGGATGGCTGTTACTGCCAGCCAAGTTTGATAACACAAGTGGAGGAGTTTCCCTTTAAATGTGTGCTGTTAAAGCGGATCTGAGATGAAAAACTAACTATAACAAGTAACTTGTCTATATATCGTATCTAAAGTTTAGATGGTTTACACAGCAAATCTGGCTGCAAACAGCTTTAATAGAAAATGATTATTTCTTCCTGTGATACAATGACAGCAGCCATGTTGTTTGTAAACATTACACAGAGGCAGGCTTATCTGTATCTTGAGCAAAGAAAACTAATCCCCCCTCCTCCCCTCTGGCTAGTAATACATCCCCCTCCTCCTGCCCAGACTGAGCTCCCATGAGCCCTTGCTACTGTCTGAAAGTGCTTTGGCTCTCTGAAACCTGTGGGCGTGGCTTGTTTAGTTTATAGGGAATTAGAGCATTAAAACAAAAACAAAAAAGTATTTGGCTTGAGGAATGCCCTATAAACAATAGGAAATGAACACAATTATGCAATGAGTAAAAGTTCATCTCGGATCCACTTTAAATTTATACATGTAAGGTTAGCATTTAGGGGACCCTACTTTGGATTTCTGGTCTGAAGTTTTGCTAGAACTACCTATACCTATAGACCTGTAGTAACAGCAAAATGGAGACGATACTCCTCTCAGATCCAGCTTTCAGGGAGGAGGGAGTAAACACTTCCATCTCACTAACAGCGGAGAGTGAAGTGAGGCAGATCTCACAATGACACATGCAGAGGTACAGAGCAGTGACTTGAGGAACACCACAGTAATCCCAGGTATTTTTGTGTAATGCAAAATTCCTCTTTCCTTAAAGGAATACTATCGATTCACATATTTTTTTCAATTGACACAGGACTTGTTTGGGAAGTGCTGCTAAGTACTGGTGTATACATTTTAGTAGCAACTTCTTTGTTTACTGTTAGCAAAATACTTTCAAACTTTACTGACGCCAAAACTGATGGCAGACTGAGCCATGAGGAGAGGGGAATTTCCCCTCACACTTGATCAGTTAATTCTATGTGTAGCTCTGTGTGTGACAGAGAAGAGAGAGCTCCCAACAGCTGCAGCTCCTGAGTCCTGTGTTTCTGGCTGACCTGTCTGAAGAGAGCAGAGGAAATGTAACTAATTGTCACAGCTTTTTCATACTGTTTTTGCTTTCAGAGTTTGATATGTTTGATATTTGCTTTCTGTAGTCTGATATGCAACTCTGGCTGTGCATTGAAGCAGACACCCCTTCTACAATTGATTTGTCCCAATATAGCTAAATCCTACCCTCAATAAATTACAGCTTTTGCCTCTGATATTTATCATGAAAAGTAGGAAAATGTTTACACAGCTACTTAGACATTATTTGTACATGCCATTTTAGAACACTTGGGTATCGATAGTATTCCTTTAAGGAAAAAGGAGATCTGCCTGCTAATATTACCTGTTCATTCCAAGCCACAGGACTAAAGGTATCTGCACACTATGCAAACCGAGTACAATTCCACAGAATCAGCATGACTGCAATCTCCGGTCTTTTGTTTTTACTCAAAGGAAAAACAAAACTGTCTGTCTTTGTCATTAGCCTGTCTAATTCCCCCTCATCTGTGACTAATCACAACTGTAATTTGATCTCTCAGCTGGCTGCCTTGGCAGAGCAGCTAATTTGTAAACACAGGATGTTAACCCTATGTTAGCTTCCATTAAAGCAGGAAGTAGACACACTGCAGATTTATTGCAGGATTTGTATTAGCTGTAACAATTTTTTTTCCGTACAGGTTATGCTGTTGCTTATCTTTCAGAGCAGAGAGGAAGTGCTGGGTTCAGACCATATTTATGCTCTTCAGTCACTCCTATTACTTTTTCTGTAATTTAACGCCTTGAGATCTGTGCAGTTATACTCTTCATGATTTCCAGACCTCTCCTTCCCTCCAGCCTCCATTTCATGCACTTTGCATGCTATCCGTTCAGCTCAGGGCTCTCACAGAGGCAAGTAATGCAACATTATTATCTCTCATAGGCAAGTAAAGCAACATTATTCTTTGTTTTCTCACAGCTATTAATGGTCATTCTATGATTTCTATTTCATTACCATCTAATAGCAGGAAGGTAGCAGGGACAGAGTGCAGATGACTGCAAGGCCTTCTGACTCTCTTCTTCAGCTTTTGTGTTTTATCCATCTGTAGACTGCTAAGCAGTGGGGGGCATCTTGGGACAAAGGTAATGTGGGGCCAGGCTGGACTCATTCCGGGGAGCCGGGAACCCAGTGTGCCATTAGATGACACTCCGAGGATTTGTACTGGTACTGCGGCCCATAATGGAAGGCTAAACTCTCGCTGGGAAGAGATATAACACCCGTATAACTGTGATATACCAGCCAGGCTGAAATATGGTGTTCTCTTTTACTAATTTACTGCATTAGGCGTGAAACGCTTCTCATGCTGAGAAAGAAGCATTTATTGTAGAAACAGAATTGTGATGGATAAAATACAAGCAAGGAAATTCTATACCAAATTATATTTTGGTATCTTGACAAAGTTAAAAATGTAACTCTCTCTCTCCTCCTCTCGCTTCAGCCCCGATAGTTGTGTTTGTAGTGTATGTCCCTGGTCACTTAGCGTCACTAGTTCCTGTCTCTGAGAGACGCTATGCCTGAAGCTTCAGCCCCGATAGTTGTGTTTGTAGTGTATGGTCACTTAGCGTCACTAGTTCCTGTCTCTGAGAGATGCTATGCCTGAAGCTTCAGCCCCGATAGTTGTGTTTGTAGTGTATGGTCACTTAGTGTCACTAGTTCCTGTCTCTGATAGATGCTATGCCTGAAGCTTCAGCCCCGATAGTTGTGTTTGTAGTGTATGTCCCTGGTCACTTAGCGTCACTAGTTCCTGTCTCTGAGAGATGCTATGCCTGAAGCTTCAGCCCTGATAGTTGTGTTTGTAGTGTATGTCCCTGGTCACTTAGTGTCACTAGTCCCTGTCTCTGAGAGAGGCTATGCCTGAAGCTTCAGCCCTGATAGTTGTGTTTGTAGTGTATGTCCCTGGTCACTCAGCATCACTAGTTCTTGTCTCTGAGAGATGCTATGCCTGAAGCTTCAGCCCCGATAGTTGTGTTTGTAGTGTATGGTCACTTAGCGTCACTAGTTCCTGTCTCTGAGAGATGCTATGCCTGAAGCTTCAGCCCCGATAGTTGTGTTTGTAGTGTATGGTCACTTAGTGTCACTAGTTCCTGTCTCTGATAGATGCTATGCCTGAAGCTTCAGCCGCGATAGTTGTGTTTGTAGTGTATGTCCCTGGTCACTTAGCGTCACTAGTTCCTGTCTCTGAGAGATGCTATGCCTGAAGCTTCAGCCCCGATAGTTGTGTTTGTAGTGTATGGTCACTTAGCGTCACTAGTTCCTGTCTCTGAGAGATACTATGCCTGAAGCTTCAGCCCTGATAGTTGTGTTTTTAGTGTATGGTCACTTAGCGTCACTAGTTCCTGTCTCTGAGAGATACTATGCCTGAAGCTTCAGCCCCGATAGTTGTGTTTTTAGTGTATGGTCACTTAGCGTCACTAGTTCCTGTCTCTGAGAGATGCTATGCCTGAAGCTTCAGCCCCGATAGTTGTGTTTGTAGTGTATGTCCCTGGTCACTTAGTGTCACTAGTTCCTGTCTCTGAGAGATGCTATGCCTGAAGCTTCAGCCCCGATAGTTGTGTTTTTAGTGTATGGTCACTTAGCGTCACTAGTTCCTGTCTCTGAGAGATGCTATGCCTGAAGCTTCAGCCCCGATAGTTGTGTTTGTAGTTTATGTCCCTGGTCACTTAGCGTCACAATTTACTGTCTCTGAGAGATGCTATGCCTGAAGCTTCAGCCCCGATAGTTGTGTTTGTAGTATATGTCCCTGGTCGCTTAGTGTCACTAGCTTCTGCCTCAAACAGGCTCACAAAACATGACATATACTTTCTAAAAATTGTTAAAAAATATGCTATTTTCTTATATTTTTTACTAATATATAATATAGATACATTATATTTCTGAGCTCTACATAAAGCTGGGAGAGCAAGTAAAACCACTCTCTATATGTATATCACCGTAGCAGAGCAGGATTATCCCCCCAGGCAACATAGGCAGGTGCTTGGGGTGTAGTGAGTGTCAAGGGGCCCACTTGTCACCTTCTTTGACCTCTCTTCTCATCAGCTTACCAAAAGAACCACAGGGGGTTCCCAAATCTACTACCATGCCTAGGGCCACATTACATCTTAATCCTTCTCTGTACCGTATTAAAGTGGGGTCACCATCCACAATTCCCCCTATAGGGATGGATGTTACATTAACCAGTCACATGACCTATGTGTAATAGGAACTCAGCAGGAAGGGGAGGTGACACCACTGTCTGTGATTATATCATCCTAGTATAGTGGGGTCACCGACCACAATAGCCTCCCATAGGAAAAGATGTTAAACCGGAGGGGGGGGGGGGGGGGGTGACACCGCTATCTGTACTTTTGTCGCCTTAGCATAGCGGGGTCACTGACCACAATACCCGCACATAGGAGAGGCTCTTCCACCAGTCACATGACAATCCATGTAATAGGCACACAGCAGCGAGGGGAGGTGGCATCACTCTCTGTACTTATATCACCATAGTATAGCGGGGTCACTGGCCACAGTAGCCACAGTATACCCTATAGGAAAGCATGTTATATCCACCAGTCACATGACCCTCTGTGTAACAGACACAGGCACCAATCAGGGAGGGGAGGGGAGGTGACACCACTTTCTGTACTTGAATCACCATGGTATAGTGGTGACACAGCCTTACATACCCTTCCATAGGAAAATGGGCGGAGAAGGGCAGGAAGCATCTGCTGGAAGGTCACACCTATTTCAACAATACTTAGAACATCTTTTGAAGTCTTTGCTGATATTTTGTGTCTTGAGTTCAGTATATGGACATAAAACAACCGAGCAGGGGGGCCATTTCCTACAAAAAGAGCATTGTGATTAGAGAGAGGCGCTCACATGCAGAAATCTGCAGTAACCTGAATACAACAGGGAATCGTTACCAGTGTGGAAGTGCTTGTTATGTAATGTACAGCCTAACAGGATTATCCACAAGGCAAACTAGGCAGGTGCCTGGGGCCTAGTGGGTGTCAGCGGGCCCAAATGCTACTTTATCTGTCTCACCTCAGCCAAAAGGACCATCATGATAAGACAAATCTCCTACCTTGCCTAGGATCCCAATTTATCTTAATCCATCACTGGGATAACCTATAGAAAGCACAGAACCCTCAACATCAGGCTCAGCCAAGGAGGAAAGGGGAACTATTACTTACTAAACATACAGTATATGGCAATCTCTCTGTTTCTATAGCAACACTCTATAGCAGATGTGGCCAGTGGTCACCTCTTTGCAGGATACAAGGCAAGAAACCCTAAATGAGCAGAGGAAACAGCTGTGCCCTGCTGATAAAACTTATCTTCAGTAACAGTCTCAGATTATCACCGATTTCCTGCTCATCAGTGAGTCTTCTGAAGATTTCCACTTCTTTTCAGCAGGCAATTTAGATTTTCAAGCAACACAATAGTGGCAAAGTTGCTGTACTGTAATATCTGTAAAACTAGGACAAGATTACTGGTAAATATACTGTATATACTACAATATAAGTTGACCTTGTGTATAAGTCAACTCCAATATTCAACCCTCTTAAGCTGGAATTTTTATTGACTCAAGTATAAGTCTACCCAGCAAATGTAATGACTGTACGTGGGGCTCAGGAAGGGTTAATAACTGCACTGCATACAGTATTGCAGCCATTAACCACTTTTGTCCCTTAAGTGCAGCCAATACCTCCTCCAGGCCCCCAAGTGCTGCAATTGTTCACTCCCTTTTATGCAGCCCAGTATTTCCCCCCTGCCCCTTTCCTTGTTAATTGTTGTGGCCGGGAATTTCAGACCTGTGTTTTCTTGGCATTTTCTTTCCTCAAAGTATCACCACTGTGTAAATTGCTCCAGATGGGAATTTCACTATTACACAATGGGTCTGCTACTAGTAATTGCCCTTGTCAGCTTATTAGCAGCTAATAGTTACTACCAAGGATGGTGGGAAATGTAGTCTTGTGTTCAGCAGGAAATAGTATCCAACCCTCCCAATGGCTCTGCTACTAGGGTAGTTGCAGTAGGACTACCAATGATTGCATCACGGGATTACAATCTAACCCAAACCCTAGCCAAAATGTTTACGTGGGACTTTTTGTTTTCCTGTTCTCCTCATGGGTGTCACAAAGGGCCGGAAGAAGAAAGATTAGGGAAAATAAATGTCTTTCAGGATTTATGGTTGAATGTATTTATGCAGAATGTATAAACCACTTCCTGTCTTCCTCATAGGTGTCACACAAACAGGAAGTGAGAATAAATTTCTCCTATGGGAGCACAGACTGCTAGGAAAAAACACATTTTTTTCTAAAACGCCCCAAATCCCAATGAGAATCCTTTTGAGCAGAGTTTGGCATCGGATTTCATTCATGGGAGAGGCAACAATAAGTGTTAGGTGCTTGCTGGAGTTCCTCTTTAAACTTGATCTTCCTCTAAACTTTTAATTGAAAGCGGGATTTTTGTCTGGAGTTATATATATCCTGAATGAAATGAATATGCCTTATGGTGTAACACAATATAACCTAGAATATCCATTCATTAGAAATCTGTCTAAATGATAAGGTGGCTTTGTCCATATGACATGCAGAAAGTCTCAGCAGCCAAATTACATTTTCAGATGAGAGCTTTTCTGATTGGTTGCTGTAAATTGCTGTCAGTGACCATTGTTGAGAAAATTTGCATGGTTCAAACACAAAAATGGCTTCCTCAGTGGTGTCACCAGCTACTGGTAATTTCCCAGGATACAACCTCAAACTCCAGTTCATCTCAGGAGCATAGCTGAACTTCTGCCCTGACCACAAGGCTCTGCCAAAAATGGCCATCCAAGCCCAATATGGCTGTGTCACACAATGGTCATCTCAATGATGTCACCAGCTACTGGTTATTTGGTGGGCTGCAGCTTCAACCTTTGGTTCACTCACTAAGTGGATGAATTTATATCCCAGCCACAAGATGGTGTTGTCACAAAAAAAGGCTATCTCCATTGTGTCATCACTTACTACTTATTTTGTAGGTTTCAGCCTCAAATTCTGGTTCATCTCACAAAATGGATTAATTTCTATGCCAACCACAAGATGTCAATGTCCCAAAATGGTTGCCTCAGTAATGTCACCAGATACTTGCGATTTGATAGGCTGCAGCGTCATATTCTGGTTCATCTCACAAAGTGGGTGAGCGTCTGCTCTGACCACAAGATGGCTGTCTCCACTACGTGTGCAATTGAAGGCGCAGTTTTGAAAGAAATTATCTGTTTTCTCCAGAATAAGGAAATTCAAAAATGTTTCAGACAAACATGTGCATTCTTCTCTAGATATGTATAGCGTCATATCTTTAGCCTGGTAGCCCAGCCATTCAATAATCTACATGGATTGGGCCACAACTTCCTCCAAACGGGGAAGGAGAAGACTCCTTACTTGTTGTCACAAGGCTCGTTTTTGGATTAAAGTCCATTCCCATGAAAAAGGTTTTTTTTTAATAGTGTGAAAGAGGGTTTGTCTGTGTCCCTAGAGAGGACATTTTCCTCTGCTTTCTGTTACTGTGACCTTAGTGGACCACCATTATTTTGAAGTTTGCCCCAGTGGTCTTGGGACTACACAGATGGGGAATGGAATTCAAACTTTAGGGTCGGTTTTCACAGGAGACTGCTGGAGGCGTGTTTAGCCAATGCTAAATGCTTTTCTACAACCGCGCAGAAAAGTGGTTGTTATCGTTTCACAACCCATCGCGTTTTGAGCCCCTTGGGGGACGCAGAACCACAAACGACACTGGACACTACACACAGTGTCTCAGAGAATTTGATAGAACGTGACATCCACACAATCGCCGGAAAATGATTAGTGATGATTGTAATCGGCTAATTACGTCCATAAGTAATTATGATTTGTGCATTCAATTGATTTTGTGTGATCATTCGCAATTTCACATAATTTTGCCTAATTTTGTGTTGAATTTAGCATTGAATAGCAAAGACGGGTACAAGTCAAAATCTTTCAAAAAGACCTTGATGTTTTTGAGAAAATAAATTTGAAAAATGCAAAGAAAAAAATGGTTTTTAAACTTAGAAAAAGGACAGTTCGAAAACCATTTTTCTTTTGCATTTGTAAAATCAATTTTCTCAAACTACAAGGTCTTTTTGAAAAATGATTTTTTTTGGCTTGTACCCACTACTCTTCTTAACATATGTAGCAATGGTGGCAAGAGTGTGTATGGGGGTCTTTACTATTAGCCACTAAAATCTGCACACAATTATGCAAAATTATGAATGATTGCAATTACAAACTAAATGAATTACGATTTTTCCGGAAATGTCGCATTACAATTTTAAATCGTAATTGTGAATTTTGATGCAAAATTTGTGATCATCACTACAAATGATGGTAAATGCATTGAGATGAATGCTTCCATTCATGTTAGGCCCAGTGCACACCGAGCGGTTTTAGCAGCGATCCGCCAACCGCATCCGCCTGTGAAAATGCTTGGCTATTGTATTTCAATAGGATGGTGCTACTGCTGCACGTTTGCGGTTTGCAGAAGCGTTTCTGCCTCAATGAAAAACGCAAACCGCTCTGGAAAACGCTACATCAGAACGGTTTTCCAGGCGTTTTTGTTACAGAAGCTCTTCAGTAACAGCTTTTACTGTAACAGTATTTGTAATCTGCTACACAAAAATGCCCCAGAAAACGCTAGGCATGTTTAGAAAACGTCTCTAAACATGCCTAGTATTGCTCTGAAATCTGCTTCCAAAACCTCTAGCGCTTTGAGGATCTGTTAGCGGTTTTGGTGTGCACTGGGCCTCACTGTGGGACGCGGTGTATCCTGGCAGGTAAGCCACTAGCACAGCTGCCAGCAGTCGCCTGCGTGAACCAGCCCTTAGAGAAGTTTCAGCTCTCAAAACTTTTACTGGTGGTTGCTATTTTTGTTCCTGATGATGATATACACCCTTTACTAAGCAGCAAAGCCTTCAAAATAGGGACACAGACAACAACAAAACCTCAAACCGCTTTAAGCCCTCTCCACACAATCTGACATTTTTAGCAGTCTTAGAATATCAACAGAATGTGGTAATTTCATTTCTCCAAATTTTCATGAAAACTTGTATTGTTATGAAAATGTGAATGAGGCCTAAAAATGCATTTTGTTTTTGTATTTTAGTAAAAGTACCTCCTCTAGTGTGAGCTCTGCCCTGATGTCTAGCTGGAGTTGGCCTCTAATTCCGAGTCACAGAATACCCATCTATATTGGTTTACAGAAACACAATTATAATTGCAAAGAAGAAAATAAAAAAGTTGAAGCTTCTAAAAAACCCTCTGTATAACATTTATATTACAACTCATTGAGATTTAGGGGTTATTGAGTGACATAAGAAATGCATCAGAAAAGTACACCTGCAGTGCTGGAGAAATCCTGCTGTGTACAGAACGTGGGTGGAGGGAACAGGCAAGCCTATGCTGTACAGGATGTGGGCCGGAGACCACAGAAAATCCTGTTCTGTGCAGAAGGTGGGCGGAGACAACAAGCACTCGGGTTAGTTTTGCCATATTGAAGGTTTTCATTGATGGGTGGGATCTCATTCCAAGTACTGCCAGAAGGAATATTAATTAATTTTCATGCACCTTTTTTTTTATAATTGTATTTTTATTGCATGTGCTTATAAACAGGAGAAGTAGGACTTTCACTGCATATCCAGTCAAGTGACAATCTACAAATCTCTTTCTAAAATAAACAAGAGACTGTAGAGCAAATAAACCATGATTTACCGAGTAGAGAAGGGCAGCGAGAACGTAATCATTCCTCATTGGGTGCAAATTTAATGCAAGTTGCTTACAGCTTAGACTTCAGTCAATCCAAATGCCCTTCCTGACGATTTTGATTGCCCAATGCCATGCAGCATACTATTTACATTAAATTTGTGTGCAAGCCAAAAGTTTTTTGCATCTCATTAACTTCCTCTACTAAGGAAAACGTCGACCTGCTGAGGACAGCAGACCTGGAGTGGAGCCTGGCGTGAAGCCAGGCGAGGATAGCAGACCTGGCGTGAAGCCAGGCGAGGATAGCAGACCTGGCGTGAAGCCAGGCGAGGATAGCAGACCTGGCGTGAAGCCAGGCGAGGATAGCAGACCTGGCGTGAAGCCAAGCGAGGACAGCAGACCCGGCGTGGAGCCAAGCGAGGGCCACAGACCCGGCGTGGAACCAAGCAAGGACCGCAGACCCGACATGGAGCCAAGCGAGGGCCACAGACCCGGCGTGGAACCAAGCGAGGACCGCAGACCCGACATGGAGCCAAGCAACGACAGCTGACCCGGCGTGGAGCCAAGCGAGGACAGCAGACCTGGAGGAGTCAAGCGAGGGCCACAAACCTGGTGTGGGGGGCCAAGCGAGGGCCGCAGACCCGGTGTGGGGGGCCAAGCGAGGACAGCAGACCCGGCGTGGAGCCAAGCGACGACTGCTGACCCGGCGTGGAGCCAAGCGAGGACAGCAGACCTGACATGGGGCCAAAGGGAGGACAGCAGACCCGGCATGAAACCAAGCGAGGACAGCAGACTCGGCGTGCAGCCAAGGGAGGACAGCAGACCTGGCATTAAGTAAAGTGTAGGATGCTGTATCCTCAGTAAATTGGAAGCTGTACATAAATTTCTGGTCATCTCTTTGTTTTAATCCATTCAGGACAGGTTTTCAGGATAATTTCTGTCTTAGGGCAATCTCTAACGTTGCACAACTGCTTTTAGCTCACTTTTTGCCTTCAGTAATGGAAAAACCAAGTAGAGTACCTCCCTCTGTAACATTTTCCCCTACCCAACATATTATTTGTAATTAAAACACAGATGTACCATACAATTCCTAGACATGGTTCTATTAGAAGAGATTGCATATTGATAGGACCACTACAGAGCTCCAACAACCTTATAAGAAATCTTCTGGCCCCACGGCATTGTGGAAAATGTAGCATAACTTGCAGTGGACTGTTGTCTGCAGGCAGTCCCATTCCGAGAAAGGCATGATGGGATCAACAGGCGAAATGAGTGGGGAGGTGGGACAAGACAAGTTCCATGAATGCATTTCTTTTGGCTGTTGGGTAGAATGAATTCTTATTGGCTTGTTGAGCAATGAGTACTCTTGACTCTCTGCCAAGGAAGGGGTTAAGATATTACAATTATTTTTTGTAATCCCTTTTGGAGAAACCTGTTGGTTGGCAGCAGGTCAAATCAGTTGGAGAGTGGGATGAGCTCTTGGAGAAGATGAGTTCCTTGGCTGTACTTTGACTGGCTCACGGAGTACCACAAAGGGGTTAAGATACTCTTAATTATTTGTGACAGGCTTACAATGTGTTTAAGTGGCATCTCATTACGTTCTATTTGCACCGTGGCTGTCTGCTTAATGTGTTAGTTTCCTGCTCCTGCCTCGCCAGTGTAGCCTCCATGTCAAATGCTGATTGGTAATCTTATTAACATGAGCCCATTAAGCAGTCCTTCCATGTACTTCTCTAAGAGTGTTTTGGTTGAATGCACACACAACATGCTGTCTGGATGCTGGCCGAGGAGGGGCGGCTGGTCGAGTCGGTGGTGGTCTTGGGTCAGGATTAGAATGATGCACACGTACACACGGATCTCACAGAGGGACATGGTTTTTTTTTTTATATCCTTGAAGTTTGGTAATCATCAGTACAACAGAGTAGAAAGAAAACTACTGTAGTGTGTGTATAGTGTGTATGTTTGAGTGTATACAGTGTATGTGTACAGTGCATGTGAGTGTGTGTGTAGTGTGCATGTTGATGTGATGCCTGTTTTCTGCCTTTAGGCAGGACAAGTTCATACAATACGTTCCCAGTGTCTCTCAGGCTTGAATTGTCAACGTTCGGCACTCAGGCAGGGATTTTTATTAATACAAAGACGGTGGAGTCAGAAGGCTGTCAGCGACTGGCGTACAATTATTTTTTTCTTCTTTTTTTTTTTTTGAGAGACTAATTTAGGTTGCAAATTAAAGAGTCTTGAGCGTTTGAAGGCCGATCTTGTGATAACTGTGTACTGCAATTCTTCCAATAAACACCTTTATTCCGTAATTTATTATTATTTTTGCCCATCTTCCTGTTGCCATGGTGATGTGTTAGCCAGCGTCAAAAGTTCCCAGTGCTCACAGACCTAAACGAGACAAAAAAAACAAAAGAAAGCGCTGGTTATGAAAGATAACGATCTCCGAGGGAAGGTGGAGAGAGATGTATTGTCTTTGGAATGGCTTTGGGCACTTAATGAAAGCGTTACAGACCTACATAGGATGGCAATGGCAGAAATATATTTAATATAGTCTCCACCTATCGAGACTGTTCTTCGCGGTTCATAAATTCTGCTGGTCTGCTCTGATACTTCATGGAAATGCTTGTTGCTTTGGGGCAGAGCAGGGCTTTTTGGTGCCCCGCTTTGCTTCGCGTAGTGCCAAAGCTTGATGCGGCTATAGTAGAAGTAATGCTATAGTCCAAGGCCCGCGGACGGGTAATTCGGGGATCCAGTGAGTTGCTATGACTCGGAGGGGGAATAGTATTTAACGTTACACTGAATTTGTACAGCAGCAGGATGAGCCATCATTCAGCTTACCCTGCACCCAAAGCGAATGTATGCCTTTGGAGTAATACATTATTTCATTCCTTTTACTTTCTATATAAACAGGTCGTCCTCTTCCATGTCCATCTAAAAAAAATACTGTCCACATCTATTCTTTCCTAACACACAATACAACTGCGGCCGCAATAGCAGCATAGGGGGCGATATTTTGGCTGGGAACGTGAAGAATCACTTGCGTTCCCATGCCTGTCGGCGAAACCGGAAGTGGTTGCCGCCGAGGACTGAAGCATCGCAGAGACACGGCGAGGGCACCGATTGGCTGCAGGGGGATGAGGGAAGCCCCAGGTGAGTAAAACTCATTTTTTTTTTTTTACTAGGCTTAAGGTTCACTTTAACTACTTCTGTACCAGCAGTCTCTGTCCCCTTAAGGACCAGAGACTGCTGGCACGGTAAAACGGCTCTTACCGACGAATCGACACAATCATCCGTGGGTCATACTGTTCTGTCCTCAATGAAAGTCCCTCTCTCTGCCGTCCTCTGGCAGAGCTGTGCGAGCCGGTCATGAGCCAATGAAATCGGCTCCTGAGCGGCTCACACAGCTCTTCCGTCATATAGACGGCAGGGGGAGTGATCTGCAGCAGGGAGACAGTGGGGCGATTGGCGGGACTGTTGAAATCTACAGCCTGTCAGATCCCCGCAGCAATATGCAGGATGTAGATTTCAACTGCGTCGGTCCGGAACCAGTTAAAGGATGTCCTCAACATGTCCTGAATAGTCTGTGGTCTACCAATGAACTAAGCAAGTAATGCCACTCCAGTCCATCCAGCTCATCGCACTCCTCAGATGCTGCCCCACTCTGTCACTCCCTCCACTGGCTGCTCCTTCCACTTCTCAGATGCTGCTCCTCTCTGTCACTCCCTCCACTGGCTGCTCCTCCCACTTCTCAGATGCTGCCCCACTCTGTCACTCCCTCCACTGGCTGCTCCTCCCACTTCTCAGATGCTGCCCCACTCTGTCACTCCCTCCACTGACTGCTCCTCTCACCTCTCAGATGCTGCTCCTCTCTGTCACTACCTCCACTGACTGTTCCTCGAGCTCCTCAGATGCTGCTCCTCTCACCTCTCAGATGCTGCTGCTCTCTGTCACTCCCTTCACTGACTGCTCCTCACACGCCTCAGATGCTGCTCCCTCCACTGGTTGCTCCTCTCACCTCTCAGATGCTGCTCCCGCCACTGGCTGCTCCCTCCAATGGAAGCTTCTCTCACCTCTCAGATGCTGCTCCCTCCACTGGCTGCTCCTGTCACCTCTCAGATGCTGCTCCTCTATCACTCCCTCCACTGACTGCTCTTCTCTGTCACTTCCTCTACTGACTGCTCCTCCCACTTCTCAGATGCTGCTCCTTTCTGTCACTCCCTCCACTGACTGCTCCTCTACATGTGTAGGCTGCAGTCACAGTAGTTCTAGTGGGAGCCCACACCAAGCTGAACAAAATGGCGTCTGAACAGTCTTCTCCTCTCACGTGTGTACTTGCAGGATAGTAATGGAGCTGGGATAGGGATGGTACAGCAGCTTCCCACGACATCAATGTGACAGATTTCTCCCTGGGGTGACATTAGTGCCGCCACTAATCTCTCTGCTTACTTGGTGTCGCTGTAAAACGTTAACGGTCAGAGTAACCACAGATGAGTTTTTCCTGACATGAAACGACTGCGTGCTCCGCCTGGCGAACATGACAGCCCAGGAGGGAACAGTCGGGGGGCTCCTCTGCAAACGCAGAGCAAAGAAAAAAGACCGCTACTGGATAATTCTCTTACGAAAATCCTGAATCAGTAATGACAGCTGTAGATCTCAATAATAGCAGAAGTGTGAACGACACGCCAGGAGGTCCAAGCTGCAGAGAGTATACAGTATGTACTGCGGCTTATACACTGATATCAACCCCACTAGGATGTCATGGCAATCGTAAATGCGTTATTGCATCCAATCATGCAGTGTCACAATATTAAGGCCCTATCATCCTCATCCTTTTTTCTTTCGTGTGTGTGTGGGGGGGAAGGGGGGGGGGGGGGGCGGTTGGCTGCCTCTTTCCTTTATTCAAAGCATCTGATCGTAGCAATGAGAGTGAGGAATCAGTGATCTTAACCAGCCTGGCGTTCTATTAAGACCGAAAGTTTGCTGCATGAAAGCCCACTAGAGGGCGCTCTTAATGCGTACTTCAGATCACCTCCGGCGATCAGAAGTAACAAGAAAGGGCGCAATGAGCGGCCCTTCTTGTTATGCTTTCCTCTGAGCGGAGTGACGTCATGGACGTCAGCCGCCTCCGATCCAGCCCTTAGGGCCCTTTTCCACTAGCAGTCGCTAGCGTTCACGCTGAACGCTAGCGATTGCTGAATCGCAATTACCGGCGATTCCCCTTACGTTTGCGGCCGCGATTTTGCTATGCTATGCACTGAATAGCAAAATCGCGGCAAATATCGCTCCGCCGCGCATTCGCGTTCCCGTAAAAAGCAAATCGCGGTAGTGGAAATGACCTACCGCGATTCCTATGTTAAAAAGCAAACCGTAGCGATTGTAAAATCGCTAGCGGTTTGCGTCTTTGCGATTCAGTGGAAAAGGGCCCTTAGCGCTGGCCGGAACTGTTTGGTCCGGGTGCGCTAAGCTCGGGCGGCTGGGGGGACCCTCAGGTAGCACACGCGGCTGGCAAAGTGCCGGCTGCGTGTGCTCCTTTTTATTTGATTAAAAACGGCCCAGCAGGGCCTGAGCGGCAGCCTCCGGCGGTAATGGGCGAGCTGAGCTCGTCCATACTGCCAGGCTGGTCAACTGAAGTGAAAGAGATACAGAGGCTGCCATATTTATTTCCTTTTAAACAACACCATTTGGCTGCTGTAGTGTCTGAGTCACACCAGAGACAAGCATGCAGCTAATCTTGTCAGATCTGACAATAATGTCAGAAACATCTGATCTGCTGCATGATTGGTCCAGGCATAAAAGTATTAGAGGCAGAGGATCAGCAGGACATCTTGTCCTTTAAAATTCAACTATAGCGAGAGGGATATGGAGGCTGCCATATTTATTTCCTTTTAAGCAATACCAGTTGCCTGGTGTCCTGCTGATCCTCTGCCTCTAATAGTTTTAGCCATAGCCCCTGAACAAGCATGCAGCAGATCTGGTGTTTCTGACATTATTGTCAGATCTGACAAGACTAGCTGCATGCTTGTACCTGGTGTTATTCAGACACTACTGCAGCCAAATAGATCAGCAGGGCTGCTAGGCAACTGGTATTGTTTAACAGGAAATAAATATGGCAGTCTCCATATCACTCTTACTACAGTTGTCCTTTAAACTGGTTTACTAGAGGAACTTAGGAGTATGGAGGCTGCCATCTTTATTTCCTTATAAAAAATACCAGTTGCCTGGCTCTTCTGCTGATCTCTTCGGCTGCAGTGGTATCTGGATCATACATCTGAAACAAGCATGCAGCTTGCATCTGAAGTCTGACTAGATCAGTCAGAAGCATCTTATTTACATGCTTGGTCATGGTCTGTTGGAGACAGAGGATAAGAAGGACAGTCAGGCAATTGGTATTGTTTTAAGGGAAATAAATATGGCAACCTCCATACCCCTCTTGACAAGTAGATGTACAGAGGCGCCAAAAGGATAAAATATGCTAAAATGTTTAAAATATTCGGGTGGCGGCGGTGGACCGGCCACTCAGAAATAGACTCGATGCTGTCGCTTAAGATAAAGACAATTTATTCACATACTCCATGAACAGAACCGCAACGCGTTTCACGGGTATATTCCCGCTTCCTCAGGCAATAAACAGACAGGAGTACACAGTACAGTCTCAAGGTCACGAATAGCGCCTCTGTGTGTCTCCATACCCCTCTTAGTTCATGTGTCCTTAGGCCCTGAGCCCTCTAAGGCCTCTTTCACATTAGGCAACACAGAGGACCGTGCGTCCAGAATGCAACGCACACTATCGCACGCCATCTGCGTTGCCGTGCGATGCTGATCCCATTAACTACAGTGAATTGAATGCTGCGCTTTGCCGAAAGTGCATGTAGCAATGTGACAGCGCATCGCACTGCCGTGCAGCGCATATAGTCTGGACTTCAGAAGTGCTGTCTATTAACATCTTACCTCAGGAAGTAGTTATGGCAAACTCTTTATCTGCATTTAAAGAGGGCTTGGATGCTTTCCTTGCATTGAAGGGCATCCATGGCTATAATTGCCAGGTAATTCTCGGAAGAGTTTATCCAGGGATTTATCTGACTGCCACCTGGAGCCGGGAAGGAATGTTTCCCTTTTAAGGCTAATTGGCCCAGCCCTTGTAAGGGTTTTTGCCTTCCCTTGGATCAACTGGTATATGTGCAGGTTCAGGATGGCGTCTTATTTCTTTCTTTTCTGGTTGGACTTGATGGACAAATGTCTTTTTTTCAACCAAACTATGTAACTTCTGACGTTCTTGCATGTCACACACGATACGCACTGCCGAAATATTACTCACTTGTGAAAAAGGAAGGGGAACAAGTATATAAAAATATATATAATTTATTATAGATCACTACACATATAAAAAATATAAATTCCATTAAAAACCAGAGCCCTATCTCCTAACAACCGGGGGGTAGAAATTTGACCAATGCAAACCATATGGCAACAGATGTTCCAAAAAACATTTTAGCTGGAGCTCTCAGCATAAAAATTCAGTTCCATGTGGATCAAGATACTGTTCACAGTTCCCAAGGTAATTATTAATCACAGTGAATGGAGGATCCTGGATATTAGGTAGTTCCGTACATATTGCAGATAGAACAAACACTTCCGTAAGTATTGCAGATAAAGCAGACACTTATTGAGATTGCAATATAAGCATGCTCGCATCAACTTCTACCCAGGCAGAGACATTGCTAGTAGGTGTAATGTTCATCAGGTAATGGGCCCCTCATTACATCTTCAATCATAGATCACAAATGTCCATCAAACATACTGTTTACGTGACCACCGATAACTTAGCTTCAAAAGATTGATGTTCAGAGAAATCACTTGCTATAAACATTTAGTGATAAGTCCGCCAGGGCTTAGCCCTTATGCAGGCCTCCGATAATGGGTCAGTCACGTGATGGAGAAATAAAATGGTGTGGGCTCCGTGGTGGGTAGATTTTCCTGCGATGTGAGTGCACTCAGCCTATATATATTGGTGTTACAAAGGCAGTCCATCCGCATTCATTGCAAATTGTATATGGTACAGGTATAAGGATACTCATCCATCCAGTGTGGTTTCTTATCAGGATGCTTGGTCAAGAAATGTCCCCGGGTGGAGATGGGCTTCTAGTAGGCAATGAGCCCTGGTTTGCCGACCGGTTTCTCTGGCAAAGTCGCCAGCATCATCAGGGCAGGCTCATAGAGAATTCCCGTACATGCGAACGCCGGCCTATAATGGCGCCCGGCGGCCCCAGGGCGTCACGCCGCACCCAGACACGCCCCACGTCACCGCGTCACGCTCAATGCGCACGCCGACGCCTGGAGCGCATCGGGGACGGCATTAGAGACGCGCACCACCCGCAAACGGAACCAGCACCATCTAGCGGCTGAGTTGGATATTGCCGCTGCGGAGCTAAAACAGCTCTTGTGCTTGTCCGCAGCGGGACGGCGCGCGACTCAGGGCGGAGATGTAAGTCCACCCTAGTATGCGCCCCGGGCCCATACCTCTGGGGGCCCAGTCACCCATCAATCCGCCATCCCCGGGGCACCACGCAGCCCGGACCAAGGGCACGGAGGGAGACCACACCAATAGAATCAAATACCTAAAGTATACAGAATACATGCAAACCCTTAGGAAGTTCACTCACATATAGGGAGCATGTCAATAGTACTCTCAGGCGTGGTACTCCCCCCGGCCATCAAGCCGAGCCGCACAGACACCCCAAACCAGGGAAAGAGGGAGGGGACAAAGGCAAGGACCCCAGGGGGCCATAACGACCGCACCACAGGGAACTCACCACATTGTCAATATAGTACTAATAAAATAAAACAAGAATCAAAATACATCCATTATCCTATAAATTCATTAGTTGACTAACATCATGTGCAGCAACCAATTATCATTCACATTTCTAATAAATGGTGACAATAAACTACAACACTATCCCTGCATGTGGACAGTTGTTCTTGGTATACAGATAATTGAAAACCATAAGTCTCGTTCTGGTTGCATCCATGGGGCCAGCTGGGTACCATCCCCAATCCCCCATAAGAGGAGACAGCAGTCCTGGCCATGCAACCGCCAAACCTCAGACAAGGTGGAACAATAAAGCTTGCCCAAACTGGAGGACAAAATCATCTATTTGTGCCTATAAGGGGGGGGGGGGGGGTTGGGGGTGTGTACAGGCAGTGAGATCAGATTCTAAGTGAAATCTAAAATAGATTTCATCATAAGAATGGAGCATAATCGATGCCTTCATTTAGGCCAGGTGCCCGGAAGGCCTTTAGTTTATATATCCAAAAGGCCTCACACTGGAGAAGCTTGCCATCCCAGTCGCCACCCCTAGGGTCAGAATGCACTCTGTCGAGTCCAAAGAACCGTACCCTGGTTGGGTTGGCATTTTGGCATCTGGCAAAGTGCCGAGCCACTGGTGTGTCATGGGATTCACTAATCCCATAAGTATGTTCATAAATGCGTCTTCTGAGGGCTCTGCCCGTCTTGCCCACATAGAAAGCTCCACATGGGCAAGTAAGCAGATAGATGACGCCCTCAGTTCCACAATTGGTATAATGTCTAGTAGTCAAGATTTTGTCTCGGGCTCCCAGGGTGCACTGTCTGCCCACAAGAATGTAGCGACATTGGTTACAAGAATGGCATGGGTATGTACCCAATGCCGTGCATTTACATAGTTTACCTGCTCCACTTTGTCCTGGGTAGTGGCTACGTGTCAGCCTATCTCCTATCGTCGGTGCCCGCTTGAAGGTGAGCATAGGTGACTCTGGAACGAGGGCGGCAACCTTAGGATCCACCGTTAACAAGGGCCAATGTTTATGAAGTAAAGATCTAATCTGATGATGTTCACTACAGAATTTTGTGATGAAGGATAGGCCTCTATCCAATCGAGTCCTAGGCTCTGTAGACCTATATAAAAGTTCTGATCTCGATGTGTTACTTGCTCTATGATAGGCCTTTTTAAGATATCTTTTGGGATAACCCCTAGCTTTGAAACGTTGTTGCAGATCATCAGCTGAGGATTGGAAATCCAGATCCTCAGAACAATTACGTCGTACACGAAGGTATTGACCAATTGGAATACCTCGTATCTGGTGTGTAGGGTGAAAACTCCCAGCATGTAATAGGGAGTTAGCAGCAGTGGGTTTTCTGTATAATTTGGTCTGAAGCATACCAGTCTCATCGATGCAGATTGTTACATCTAGAAACGGGATGCTATACCGATCCTTGGACATCGTAAATTTTAAATTGAAAAGGTTGACTCCGAGCAGTCCCACCAATCTGGTCAGATCTTGTTCTGTGCCTGTCCATATTAAAAATATGTCGTCAATAAAACGATGCCAGGTGAGTATATATTGTAACAAGTCACTTAGATCTTCATCTGCAAAAATACACCTTTCCCACTCCCCCAGGTACAGGCACGCATAGGACGGGGCACATGTTGTCCCCATCGCTGTGCCCTGCACCTGGAGGTAGTGGGCGGAGTCAAATGTAAAAAAATTATTTGTCAAAATGAACCGCAACAACTTCAAAAGAAAGATATTATGTGGGATGCTATCAATCGGCAAACTGGTTAATACCGATCTAATGGTCTCAAGGCCCTCCTCGTGCGGTATGCTGGAATAGAGGGCCTCGACATCAAGGGTGACCAACCAGGCTCCTGGCGGGACACTCATGCCATCCAGGATGGTTAATAGATGGGAGGTGTCCCGCACATAAGAGGGGAGTGCTCTAACATGGGGCTGAAGATGCGTGTCCACATAGATACTGGCATTAGCCGTTAGGGAGCCACATCCTGAGATGATAGGTCTCCCACTCGGATTAGTAACCGACTTATGTGTTTTTGGTAATGCATAGAACGTGGGAATTCTAGGATTTGGGTTCCATAGGAACCGATGTGTCTTCCTAGATATCAAGCCTAATGCCAGATTGTCATCCAACAATCTTTTAAACTCACCCGTGCTGGCCTCCACCCTCGACATGGAGACCCTCTCATACCAATCACGATTGTTTAAGATCTCATAACACATCTGTTCATATCGACCCTTGGTCATGAGGACTATGTTGCCACCCTTGTCCGAGGGTTTAATCACCAAATTCGGAGCCGATGAAAGGTCATCAAGAGCTCTGTGCAAATCAGGGGATAGATTAGGACTAGGTCCACGGTCAAAAGGAAGTGTTTCAAGATCTCGCATAACAGATAAAGCGAAAATTTGTAAGGAGGGAACCGTCGATAGGGCTGGAAAGAATCGAGACTTTGGTCTGACTCTGGTGCTGTCAGGTGGATCAACATCAGAGCCTGATGAGATCAAATCTCTGTCAACAACCTCACTTGTGGGAGGACATTCACCCTGTAGGCCAGCCAAATCTTGCAGTGCCTGTTGATCCTGTTGGGTGGTCAGACTAGGTACATCCCCAGTGTCACCCCCAAACATAACTTTAAGTGCCACACGTCTACAAAAAAGGTGTAAATCTCGCACCAATTCAAACTTATCCAAATTAGTAGTAATTGCATAGCCCAAACCTAAATTGAGGACTCTAACATGGTCATCATTTAGCGCAAATTCAGATAAATTAATAATTTGTTTTTCACAAGATTCATCAGTGATGCAAGTAACAGATATTGCATTCAACGATGTTGGTTTGTTTATTTGCGATGCTGACCCTGTTTGTCCTTCAATTTGGAGGTCTTCTGTGTACCTCCCCTGTCTCTCAGGTCTGGCTGGCCCATTCCTAAAAAAGAGGATGATGTTAAGGTGACAAGGAAGATTGAGAACTCATATTAGGAGAGGATAAGGGTTCATTCTGTGATATAGTCGATAAAAGTGACTCTAAAGAGGATGCCGAGGGGGCTCCCTTTCTTTTAGGTGGGAAAATGTTGAAATGTGTTTGTGAACCATCTTGAAGTGATTGTTTGAATTTTTTAGGAGCTGGGGTAGGTCCCCCCAGATTGTTTTCACTCAGTGAGGAAATAGATGAGCTGGGTGATTGGTTGGGTAAAGGTTTGGGAATTCTGGGGTTAGTGTTAGGTTTAGTGGGTCTAGGCTGACTAGGTTTATTAGGAAGGGAAGGTGTAGGTTGTGGGCGGGGATTAGGTTTTGGTCTTTGTGAATTCCATTTGTATGCTTGGCCCATAGCATAGGCCAATCTATCACGTTCAAATTTCCTTTCTTTCATATCCACTATACCCCTATTGTAATTCTCCAGATGTTTTTTAAGTTTATCCTTCCTCTGTGCTAAAAATGGGTGATCTCTGAAGGGTTCCAGTTTGGTATCAAAATCTTTAATTTGTTCATCAACACAGGTGATTTCCACCTGATGTAGTTCTATCATCAGTGTCATCATAATCTTGGAACAGCCCTCAAAGTTCATTTCCCACCTCTCTTTAAAGGCCGGGGTCAGTTGTTTAGATTGTGGAAATATTTGGACACGCATGCCCATTGGGGCAAATTTGGCTTTTATATATTTATTCAAATAAGTGATATCCCACCACTTTTTGGATTTAATTTCATAAAGCTTTTGTAGTTTAAAAAAATAGTGAGAGATCTCAACCTCAATCTTACGTGTGGATTGTATACTGGTACTCTCTGCCTGTATCCGCTCCACCATATCATCCCAACCCAGGGCGGCAGCCATGGCGACCACCAAAGGGGGGGCCCCCACTGGCCCCACAGGAGCAGCCAACGAGACTGTATATACAATATAGCAAAGCAAACTAAATTCTTTAATAGAGATCCACATCTGACCCACCTAAAAATAGGTGCTTCCACCCTAGCAAAGAACTATTCACACTATGGGTCTGAGTATAAAGTCAGGGTGCTTCCTTAGAGTCTAGGACTCAAAATGTACATATTACTCACTTGTGAAAAAGGAAGGGGAACAAGTATATAAAAATATATATCATTTATTATAGATCACTACACATATAAAAAATATAAATTCCATTAAAAACCAGAGCCCTATCTCCTAACAACCGGGGGGTAGAAATTTGACCAATGCAAACCATATGGCAACAGATGTTCCAAAAAACATTTTAGCTGGAGCTCTCAGCATAAAAATTCAGTTCCATGTGGATCAAGATACTGTTCACAGTTCCCAAGGTAATTATTAATCACAGTGAATGGAGGATCCTGGATATTAGGTAGTTCCGTACATATTGCAGATAGAACAAACACTTCCGTAAGTATTGCAGATAAAGCAGACACTTATTGAGATTGCAATATAAGCATGCTCGCATCAACTTCTACCCAGGCAGAGACATTGTTAGTAGGTGTAATGTTCATCAGGTAATGGGCCCCTCATTACATCTTCAATCATAGATCACAAATGTCCATCAAACATACTGTTTACGTGACCACCGATAACTTAGCTTCAAAAGATTGATGTTCAGAGAAATCACTTGCTATAAACATTTAGTGATAAGTCCGCCAGGGCTTAGCCCTTATGCAGGCCTCCGATAATGGGTCAGTCACGTGATGGAGAAATAAAATGGTGTGGGCTCCGTGGTGGGTAGATTTTCCTGCGATGTGAGTGCACTCAGCCTATATATATTGGTGTTACAAAGGCAGTCCATCCGCATTCATTGCAAATTGTATATGGTACAGGTATAAGGATACTCATCCATCCAGTGTGGTTTCTTATCAGGATGCTTGGTCAAGAAATGTCCCCGGGTGGAGATGGGCTTCTAGTAGGCAATGAGCCCTGGTTTGCCGACCGGTTTCTCTGGCAAAGTCGCCAGCATCATCAGGGCAGGCTCATAGAGAATTCCCGTACATGCGAACGCCGGCCTATAATGGCGCCCGGCGGCCCCAGGGCGTCACGCCGCACCCAGACACGCCCCACGTCACCGCGTCACGCTCAATGCGCACGCCGACGCCTGGAGCGCATCGGGGACGGCATTAGAGACGCGCACCACCCGCAAACGGAACCAGCACTGCCGAAATAGGCACAGCATCGCGTATAGTGTGAATGAGGCCTAACACAGCTGTGTCCGCTTTTCAGCAACTTCTTAACTTCATCAACTGTTACTTTCTGTAACATTGATGTGCTGCTGAAAAGCGGACACAACTGCGTCAGTGGGCTCAGGCCCTGAACGATGTTGGAATCAGATCAGTTTCCATCACCCACTCATTTTAATAAACAAGGGTTGGTGTTTAAAACTGGAAGAAAGATTGGATTACACAAAACAACCAATCACATTCTTGCTTTTGTTATCTACCCCATTGCTTGAAAATGACAACTGGAATGTAGTCACCCCTTCAGCTTTTCAAGTATGAGGCCTGACGAGCCAAAAAAAATGTTTCTATGTTCTCCAGTTATCTACATCATGCTTCTTCAGCTTCTCTAAGTCTCTAGCTACAGACATATAATTAACCACAATTAATTCAATAAAGCATTTAAAATTAAGGTCATTGTATCGCAGCGCTTTGCTTGTTCGGAGCACAACACCTCGCGCTCTGGGGACATCTTATTAATTTGACAGCATTCAACCAACTCTCGTGTCACTCTCAAGATGGCTGATGGGATTAAATTGGTAATTGTGTTTTATTTGTGCCGACTTTGACCCCATTTCACAGTTGGAAGAGTCGTCACTCTAGAGGAACTGACGCTTGTCATGTAAACTGAATCATCCATGTTATGGAAGGCTTTCATTATGACTGTGGGTTGTTTGCTAAATGAGAAGGTGGAAAGATGAGGGGCCCAAAACTGGCGATGGCAATGCTGGAGGACAAAAACTGTTTCTTCAAAAAGTGGATCATGCAATGCAAAAGTTGTGAGAAACTTTTATATAAAATACAAAAAATAGTAATTGATGATCATGTAGCTATAAAACGTCCTCCTGAACCAGTAGGGTCATTGCTGGGCAAAAGCTGGCTAGGCAGGGCAGAAGAGTGGCACAAGTTTTTCCTAAATGAGCAGCTTTGTCAGGAACGTTCTCTCTATCCTCACTAGGGATGATAAGACACACACACACACACACACACACACGCACACACGCACACACGCACGCACGCACGCACGCACGCACACACGCACACACGCACACACGCACACACACACCTCTCCACCCAAATGTGGAGTGGAGCCTTAGGCCACATACACACATCAGACCATAGTCTTTGGAAAATGAAAGATCACAGACCAATTTTACCCCCTTCCATGTAGTATGAGAGCCATTCCTACACAGTCTATTCTATGGAGCTGAACTCCCCATCAGATAAAATCTTTGCAAGATGCTGCACACACAGATGCTGTACAGACACAAAAGATCTGTTCCTGCAAAAGATCCGTTCCTGCAAAATGCATTCATAGTCTATGAGATCTGCAGATCCTCATACATACCTTGTATAAAGGTGGCCATACACTGGCCCGATTCCCGGCCGTTTCGACAGCAGATTCGATCCTGGGATCGAATCTGCTGCCAATCGTTTGCGGTAAACGCCGCCGCCGATCCGATTTCCTCCCGAAATCGGATCGGACCGTCGATCGCGCCGTGCGGGAAATTACCCTCGATCGCCCGCGGGTAAAGTGCGCGTCGCTAGCGGCGGCCGATCAGATGAAAAATACATTACCTGATGTGGGCTCCCGGGCGTCTTCTCCGCATCTTCTCAGCGCTGCACCCGCTCTTACCGGCGCTTCCTGGGTCACTGCAGTGACCCAGGAAGTTCAAATAGAGGGCGCTCTATTTGAACTTCCTGGTCACGGAGTGACACAGGAAGCGCCGAGATGGAGCAAGAACACAGCGGTGCAGCGTGGAGAAGATGCCCGGGAGCCAGCGTCAGGTAATGTATGCGCGGGGGGAGGACAGGCGGCAGGAGCAGCTGAACAGATTGTGATCGGTTTCAGGCTGAAATCGATTCACAATCTGTTTGCAGTAAAGGCAGCCATACGATCCCTCTCTGATCAGATTCGATCAGATAGGGATCTGTCAGCTGGTCGATCTGATGGCACATCGACCAGTGTATGCCTGCCTTAACTGACATTCATCTGCAGATCTGAAAATCCGTCTTGGTGGATCTGATCTGCAGATGAATGTCTGGTAAACAAGGTGTGTATGAGGATCTGCAGATCTCATAGACTATGAATGCATTTTGCAGGAACAGATCTTTTGCAGGAAGTGATCTTTTGCAGATACTGATCTGTTGCATGTTTACAGCATCTTTGTGTGCAGCATCTTGCAAAGATTTCTGTCTGATGAGGAGTTCAGCTCCATAGAATAAACTGTGTAGAGTATGGCTCTCCTACTACATGGAAGGGGGTAAAATTGGTCGGTGATCTTTCATTTTCCAAAGACTATGGTCTGCTGTGTGTATGAGCCTTTAGGATATTTTTTTGTGATCCTTTGGCAGGGTTTCCCAGGGGCTTGGTCCATCCCCCCCTTTGACTGGCCACCCTGTGACATTACATAACAAAAGGGATAAGATCGCGACTAGATGGAGAAATAATCAAGGGTTGAAGCAACAGAGATCATCTACCAAAAAGACATGTCCGATTCCAATTCTGATCATTGGTCGTGTGTGTGTGGGGGGTAATGGCATTTGTTATGGTGGCTCATTATGTCTACTTTTCTTATAGAGAAGACAAGATGGAAGGACATCACCATTACAAGGGGCCTGGAAAGGGAACTTTAATCCAGAGGTCATTGAGGCAGTTGAGGCAATGGAGGAGCACTGTAATGTTCACTACATTGTGGTTGAGGTGTTGTTTACCCAAGATTTTTCAATTTTGCAATAACAGAAATGATGGGTGACTGGAGCAGGTGTAGCACTGGCATCTGAGCAATGTAGATTTAGCAGGGTTGAAATAAATTCAATAATGGCGCCTAGCCTGGGAGACGCACAGCGAGAACCCATCACAAATACTCCATGTAAGTTGAATCATTTAATAAAGCTTTGAAGCTTTCAACTGTATTATGCTATAAGGGGTTCTTTCTTATGAGGTAACAAGCACAGGAGAAATCAGGATTTGAGGGCACTGAGGAACTTGCAATAGGGTTGTGGGATGCCTGCTAAGATCGCAGAGGCTTGTGTGTGAGGTCCTCACCCAAAGGGTGAGTTTGAGTCCATTTGGGCAGAGTTCCCCAACCCTGTCCTCAAGGCCCACCAACAGTACATGTTTTGCAGAAAACCACAAACATGCACAGGTGGGGTAATTAGTGTCTCAGCAGAGCTGATCAACGACCTCTGTGGATTTCCAGAAAACAGGCACTGTTGGAAGGCTTAGAGGACGGTTGGAGAACGCTGCATTTGGCTGATCGGTGGGGTACTGTTGAAATCAAGTCGTGCACTTGGATTGGTTGGAGCGCAGAAGTGGAATTTATTGGAATAGAAATAATTCCTGACCAGGGCAGATATATAATGGAAGAAATGACAAGTGACTGAGGCAGGTCCAGCAGGGTAGAAATGGTGTGTAATCAGGGGAGGTTTAGCAGGGTAGAAAAGATGGCTGACCAGGGTTGATCTAGTAGTGATAACATGATAGGCAATCTGGGTTGGTCTAGCAGAGTAGACATGAGTGACTAGGGTAGGTCTAGCATGGTAAACATGATAGGTGACTGGGGTAGGTCTAGCAGGGTAGAAATGATGGTTGAGCAGGGCTGATCTAGTAGGGTAGAAGTGATAGGTCTAGCAGGGTTGACCTGATGGGTGACCGGGGTAGGGCTAACATGGTAGAGATGATGGATGAGTTTGTGTAGTGCTAGCATGATGGGTGACCGGGGTAGGGCTAACATGGTAGAGATGATGGATGAGTTTTGTGTAGTGCTAGCATGATGGATGACCGAGGTAGGGCTAACATGGTAGACATGATGGGCGACTAGGCCAGGTCTAGCAGGGTAAAAATGATGGAGGCAGGAAATTTGGGCGCATGAGGCAGGTGGACAAAAAGGGCGCCGCCATTCACTTCCATAATAAATATCGTTTAATGGGCGCCCAACAGGGAAAAAAGGGCGCTGGAGAAAAATAATGTTTTACAAGTGGCGCTCTGAGACTTTTAATGTTTTATAACTGCTTCTCATGATTACACATTATTTAATGATTTATATTTTTTAAACATTATTTTTAAACGAAAAACAGCACAATATTTTTTAAAAATGTTATTAACCCCCTTGACGGTATGAAAAATACTGCCAGGGGGCAGCGCAGCAGTTTTTTTTGATTTTTTTTTTTTTTAAATCATGTAGCGAGCCCAGGGCTCGCTACATGATAGCCGCTGCTCAGCGGCATCCCCCCAGCCCCGCCGATCGCCTCCGGCGATAGGCGATCAGGAAATCCCGTTCAAAGAACGGGATTTCCTGGAGGGCTTCCCCCGTCGCCATGGCGACGGGGCGGGATGACGTCACCGACGTCAGGACGTCATTGGGAGACCCGATCCACCCCTTGTCGCTGCCTGGCACTGATTGGCCAGGCAGCGCAGGGGTCTGGGGGGAGGGTGCCGTGCGCCGCACCGGATAGCGGCGATCGGGCGCGCGGCGGCGGCGATCGGGGTACTGGCGCAGCTAGCAAAGTGCTAGCTGCGTCCAGCATAAAAAAAATTATGAAAATCGGCCCAGCAGGGCCTGAGCGGCACCCTCCGGCGGCTTACCCCGTGTCACACACGGGGTTACCGCTAAGGAGGTTAATGCTTATCACAGGGGGGTCTTAGGCTTAGGCACCACCAGGGGAGTCTTAGGTTTAGGCACCACCAGGGGAGTCTTAGGTTTAGGCACCACCAGGGGAGTCTTAGGTTTAGGCACCACCAGGGGAGTCTTAGGTTTAGGCACCATCAGGGGAGTCTTAGGTTTAGGCACCATCAGGGGAGTCTTAGGTTTAGGCACCACCAGGGGGGTCTTAGGTTTAGGCACCACCAGGGGGGGGGGGGTCTTAGGTTTAGCCACCACCAGGGGGGTCTTAGGGTTAGGCACCACCTGGGGGATGTTAGGTTTAGGCACCACCAGGGGGGTCTAGGGGTTAGGGGAAGGTACAGGGAGGGTTCTGTGTGAGAGTAGGGTTAGGTATAGTTTTAGTAAAATTCTTTTTAATCTTTTATAAAACGTTATTATACATTTCACTTTTTAAACAGGGAAGATTAACGTTTTTACAATTGCCAATTTCATACACATTATTTAATGATTTAAAACTTTATAAAACATTATTTTTAAACGAAATATAGCACAATTTTTTTTAAACGTTATTCATGCTTATCGTTTAAAACTCTGCGCCCTTTTTTCCCGGCGCCCTTTTTTAACGTACGCAGAAATGATGATGAGTCATCAGTGCCATCAGGGATGACATGACTATCGCTGGTGGGATGTGTGGTGGAACTGTCTCCTCTATAGTAACAGTCTACATTGCTCTGATATTCCAGAGCAGCATGTCTATACAGTGCCTGTTCCCGTTGAGTTCGATTCTGATGAGCGACACAAGTAGCGAGTGTGCATGCACCTTGAAGGACAACTGAAGAGAGGAGGATATGGAGGCTGCCATATTTATTTATTTTTCTATTAATGCAGATTTCCTGGCTATCCTCCTAATCTTCTGCCTCTAATACTTTTAGCTATAGACCCTAAAGAACCATGCAGATCCAATGTTAGCTGCATACTTGTGATTCAGATATTACTGGTGCATGGTAAAGGTGCCAGGCAACTGGTATTGTGTCAAAGGAAATACATATGGCAGTCTTCATATCCCTCTTGCTTTAGATGTCCCTTAACCGACTTACGACCACCTAACACCGAAAGGCGGCCGCAAGGTGGTTCCCCCAGCACCGCCTAACTCCGATTGGCGTCAAGTCCTGGGAGAGTGTTTTGCAGGGCATCCCATGTGTGCATCCCCGCTAGCGTAACGGAGTGTAGTCTACTGGCAGCGATCGTTACCGACTGCTTGATGGCGAAACTGCTGTTTATGTTGTGCAGCGCTGCGATCTCCTGCAGCGCTGTACAGGACCAGCTCTGTCACTAAGCTGTCCCCTCTATTGGCTCTGAAGATGATCTCTATTTAAAAAAAAAAATTATAATTAAAAAAAAATGTCAGCAGCAATCAAAAGCCACTAACAGAAAGCTCTGTTAGTGGCAACAAAAGGGTGAAAAATTCATTTGTGTGCTTAGTTGTATGGCCCTGCGGCAAGCGGTTAATGCTGCAGTGGCCTGAATTGTAATAAAATAGCCTGGTCACTAGGGGGGGTGTAACTAAGCCTGTGGTCCTCAGCTGGTTAAAGAGATTGCACGGCTGTATGTGAATACCTGTTATTGCCGGCTGTGGCTTCTATAGCTAAATCCATTGATTAGCAGAGCTTGCTACCATGAAGTGTGATGCTATTAGGCTGCCATTTCTATCACTATCGCCAGAATAATTTCCTCCTGATAATGGAATAAAAATGCTTTTCAGTATTCATTTTACATCTACATTGTAAGCACGCCTCTGCAGCCATGCATGTACACTTTCCTTGTTGTCACAGACACTATTATGTACTGACACTTTACTAACCATGACAAGTATTTTCTCATGTCAGCTATTCATTTTCCTTACATTACATTAAGTGCATTACGAGTCACTGAAGGTTTGTATAGATCTCAGACAAGTCTGTCATTACTACATGGTAAGGGGCAGCCCAGATCCGGAGAGAGACTCTAACAGGGCTGGCCGGGCTGTCAGTGGTGAGATATGTGAGGTAACGGACTCCTCTATAGAAATAGGGAATGTGTATTGCCTGATGTGTCAGATCAGGAATATGCAATGCACCAGGGCTGGCTGGCCTGTCAGTAGCGAGATGTGTGGGTTAACAGACTCCTCTATAGAAATAGGGAATGTGTAATGCCTGCCTGATGTGTCAGATCAGGAAGATGCAATGCACCAGGGCTGGCTGGCATGTCAGTTGTGAGATGTGTGGGGGAAGTCACTGGGCCCCCTGCAAAACTTTGAATGGGGCCTCCCTTCCTCCCTGCAGTGCCTCTCTACTTCCTGAGCTAATTAAGAAGTAGAATGAGGCACTGGAGAGAAGAGTGGACCTCCGTCGAATGGAAGTGGTGAGTCTGCATTCCCTGTCTGCTGCCACCATTGCTGGAGGGAGGAGCACTGAAGGGGAAGCCTGAGGTGGGGGGGGGGGGGGTAGCTGGAGCTGGGCCCCCACCCTGCCATTGTAGGTGCTCGCTGTTCACCCTTCTTGTGCTGCTGTATCCCTTGTAGAGGCTATTGTTATGCCTCTGGGTACAGAGCCGGGACAAGGTCCTGCAGCACCCAAGGCTGAGACAACTAAGTGTGCCCCCTATCCCTCCCACCCCAGCCATCACCCACTGATTGCTAGTAGATTAAGAGGTGCCACAGGGCCCCTAACACCTTAATCTCTAGTCATCTGGCTTTCAGTCACTGCCATGCATCCCCTTTCCTTATTTCTCTCTGCTTCAAACACAATAGGAGAATGATAGATGAGTGAGTTGTGCGCTCCCCTCCTACACTGCGCCTAGAGGCTGGAGCCTCTCTTGCCTCTGCTCGATCCAGCCCTGCCTGGGTAACGGACTCCTCTATAGAAATAGGGAATGTGTATTGCCTGATGTGGCAGATCCTGTCCCTGTCAGTAGTAGGATGTGTGGGGGAACTGACTCCTCAGTAATAATGGGGTATGTGATTTGCTTGGAACAGAATGTACAAAAAAAAAAGCATCAGTGAAACGGGAAAAGGGAGTTACTTGCAGTGATGCTTGTGAATTTTCTCATAATTTTCGCATCAAAAATTCTATTTTCGATTTTGAGAAATACATTGTATTTTCGCAATATGGTCAAGAACATATTTTTTATGCTGCTTCATTGACACCCACGCTCACTGCTGCTGAACTATTAGGGGAACCCTAGCAAAAGCATTTTTAACCTATTTTGATTCCTGGACGTAGAAACTACGTCCAGGAACCATGCGCGCTACCGCGCCCGATCGCGCGCGTGCACGCGCACTCCCGGCTGTGGATTCGGTAGCCACGGAATCAATGCATCGGGCTATGGTGCCCGATCACTGATTCCTCTCCCCCGCTGAAAAAGCGACAGCTTCTCTCTCTCAAGTGAAAACGACGGAACGCGAATGGGTTAAATTAACTACTAAGGATACTTATTGGTTTTTACACTGACCAATGGGATTGCTTAAAATAGATGGAAACCTCCTTCCCTTCTGGTGCAGAGGTGGTGAGTGTTACAAACAAGGGTCATTGGAGAGGCTGTAAAAATAAAAGCTTTCTTACCCACTAAACTGAAAATGAAGTAGTTTTAACCGTTTAAAAAAAAAAAAAAAAAAAATATATATATATATATATATATATATATATATACTATATTAAAATTGTATTTAGTGAGATAAAGCTTACGTAGATTAGGCTAATAACGAGCGCTGGCTAAATCCTCTGTAGTGGGGAGTTTATTTGGAGTGAATAGCAGAGATGATCAATGATTTACACAATCCTCCATGAATTCTGAAATATTTGTATATTTGTATGAAAATGTGTGCAGCTTGAAAATGGAACAATCAACCTCTGTTTACCGTGATTGGTCAATTCCCAAGCTGCATAAATTTACATACAAATTTGCATAATCCTGCATGAACTCTTAAATTTTTGCATCTCATTGATCATCCCTAGTGTGTAGTAGGTTCCAGTCTGATCACTCAGAGGAAGGAGGTTCCCAGAGAGGCAGGGGGAGGCTATATTTACCCTCTGAGATAGAGGACTGTCTGCAGTGAGGACACCACCATAGGGTGCACAGGTTTCAGTTTTCCAGGCCAGTTATTAGTGTGGAAAAAATTACTAACCAACCATTAGGTGATGATTATGCAGAGGTGTCTGTACACCAGCCACCCCCTTGCAACAGTTGCTGCTATGGCAACCCTATATGTAACTTGGGAGATACTTTAGAAGCATACATATAATTAAGCTGCTGAGAGATTTGGGCACAGGGTAAAGCTGAAAAATGTCTCACCCTGCTTTTGCAAAAGTACTGGTGGCGTTAATTACTATTCCCAGATTCCTGGATTTACCATAAGGCACTGCAGGCATGTGCCTACAGGCGCCTGATGGTGGAAAGGCAGCTCACCTCCCTCCTTAGTGCCTCCCTCCTTCCTTATGCAGAGTTCTGAGCAGAATATAAATGAGAGATTACTCACCCTGCTCTTGGCATTCCACTGATGAGATCTCCCTTCAGTCAATGGCACCACTGGCTACTTGGCATTAGGTAGCCAGAGGTACCCTTAGAATTAACCACTTGAGGACCACAGTGGTAAACCCCACTAAAGACCAGGCTATTTTTATCAAAATTGGCCACTGCAGCTTTAGGGCAAAGGAGGAACAGAATCCGCACACCCGCAGGTAGAGTCCAAGGGTTTTTATTCAATGCAATTCACAAAGACAGTAAAATGGCTGACATGTTTCGGATCATATCCTTACTCATAGCCTCATTGGCTATGAGTAAGGATATGATCCGAAACATGTCAGCCATTTTACTGCCTTTGTGAATTGCATTGAATAAAAACCCTTGGACTCTACCTGCGGGTGTGCGGATTCTGTTCCTCCTGTATCCTGATCTGCCGCACTGGTTTCCAGCACCTTGCCTTGGGTAATAGAGGTTGAGCAATCTCACCCACCACAACAGCTTTAGGGCAAAGCTGCAGGGCCACACAACACAGCACACAAGTGATCCCCCCCCCCCTTTTCTCCCCACCAACAGAGCTCCCTGTTGGTGGGGTCTGATCACCCCCCCCCCCCCCCAACCCCCCGTGTTTATTTTATTTTTTTTAATAAATATTTGTTATTTTTTCAATATTTTTTTTACTATTTCTTTTCTTTTTTGGAATCCCCACCCTCCCCCCCCAGCCGGCCAATCCTTCTGCCTATGATAGCCAATCACTCTCAAGTGCCCCAGGGGGACAGCCGGGTCACACAGCGGGGACATCGCTGTACTAAACGAAAAGACGGTGGTTTTTCCGTCTGACAGTATCTGCCGCTCGGAGACTAAAGACAGGGCGGAGGTCCGCCCCCCGAACAGGAGATGCACGTGCAGCCTGTGCGCGATCTCCTGCAAACTGCAGCCTCAGGATTTGACGCCAATTGGCGTTAGGCGGTCCTGGGGCTGCCGCCGCATCGTTATGTAGTTAAGGCGCACCTGTAGCTACGTACGACAGGCAAGGGAAGTAAGGGAGATGTGACAGCTGGACCAGCCAGCACACTTGCAATGCAGTTTGGTGGAGATTTGTAGGTTCAAAGTGGGCGAAGTCTCGGGTGCCCGGACACCTGTGCCTATAGGCTCCTGTGAGGTAAATCCGGGTCTGACTATTCCCGCTCCAGGTCGCCGTGGATGGAGGGGAAAGATGTAATTCTGCTTCCAGCTATTGCTGGTGGCCAAATTACAGTTTTTTATCATAATTCGTGCTCCGTCTTCTGACGGTGCCCAAATTACTCACTGAGCACCGATACAGCCGTAATTCCTATTACGGCGCCGGCTGCACCCAATTCTCCGGCTCTGTTTACACAGCGCTCCCTTTAGAATAGTGCATGTGCCTGTCTTACAGGTGTTGCAATCTGAGGCAGAACCTTATTTACATAGTGTGTTGTTCCACTAGCCCTGGGAGTGATGGCAGCTGCCGTTTGATGCCGGCTGCGTGGGAAGATAGGCGTATCTTGGCCGAGGCTGAGGCGGAATAACTTTGATGGTAGCTACTTGGCTGATGTTGGTGGCTCTTTTCCGATACAGCTATAAACTAAAAATTCAATTTATATTAATGAATCTGCATAAGAGCCACTTACTCGCGCTCTCTCACCAGTTGTCTGCGCTTTCTTTTGATGTCAGAACTTCAGAAATTTACGCCGTGCTTCTGACATCAAAGGAATACAGATCAGCGTTTAAAGGGCCTGAAAGGCCTCCTAAATAGACGCTGTCATCGAGGCTCCTAGAATGAGCCGAATGAGGAGGCCCTCAGATGGGAGCCCGACACTTGGAATCATTCCAGATACGCAAACAAAGTAATGTGCTTCAGTGTTTCTCATTTACTAACTTGTTAACTCAGTGGTTTAATCAGGTCTTTTATACTAAGTCCCCATAAGTGCTTAAAGTGGTACTCCGAGATGACAGTGTGAAAGGAAAGGCAGTGCCATGGATTGCAGATTTGCTTCCCACCCAGTGACCTCACGTTCCAGTTCAAGCCTCTCTTCAAGTTGTGCAGATGAATACGTGCAATAGGCAGGATTAAGGTGGGGCTGGGTGTGTCCTAATCAGTGTATAGCAGTCTCTCACTGCCAGAAACTCACTGCAATGTCAGTGTACTGAAGTGTACTTAAAGTGAACCTAAAGTCTGCCCAAAAAAATGAGATGAACTCACCTGGGGCTTCCCTCAGCCCCCTGCAGCCGATCGGTGCCCTTGCAGCTCCGCTCCGATGGTCTAGGACCTGCCGGCGAACACTTCCGGTTTGGCCATCACTGGCCGACAGGCATGGGAACGCGAGTGATTCTTTGCGTTCCCAGCCTGTATATCGTCCCCTAATAGCAGCATAGGGGGCAATATACATATGCTGCTATTGCGGCCAGGAGGCCAGGATATACAGGCTGGGAATGCGAAGAATCACTCGCGTTCCCATGCCTGTCGGCCGGTGACTGCCAACCCGGAAGTGTTTGCCGGCGGGTCCTGGACCATCGGAGCGGAGCTGCGAGGGCACCGATCGGCTGCAGGGGGCTGAGGGAAGCCCCAGGTGAGTTCATCTCATTTTTTTGGGGCAGACTTTAGGTTCACTTTAAGGTCCCAGATTTTATAAAGAGACTGTGGCAAAGATGAATGGCTTGTTTTACCGACTAACCAGGGTCAGACAGATCAGTACTTGCACAGCTGCAGTACTCTCCACAAAGAGTTAAACTCTCAGCAGAAATGGGAGGGGTCAGAGGACCTGAACATCATATCTATTATTCAGCCGCTGGGAGATTTGGGCACAGGGTAAATCCGATAAACTGCTAACCCTGCTCCTGCACAAATCCCGGCGGTGCTAATTACTATCCCATTCCAGGCTGCCATGGATAGTGGGGGAAACATGTAATTCGGCTTCCAACTATTGCTGGTGGCCAAATTACAGTGTTTTATAGTAATTTGACCTCTGTCTTTTGATGGCTCCCAAATTTCTCAATGAACGCCACTACAGCCTTAATTCCTATTACAGCCTACGGTGGCACCGGCTGCACCCATATCTCCTGCGATGTTTTTACAGTGCTCGCCTCCCCAGCATAGAGCCAAACGCTGCCCCTCCCCAACTCCTACTAGTGCTGTGTAACTCTTGTAACCAGCACTGCAGCTCAGTGAAGTGTTATCTTCCAGTCCAGTTCCTTTCTCCTCAGAATTTAACTCTATAAACAGTGTTTAAAAAAAAAAAAAAAAAGCCCCATGGAATTCTCACTCACCCTCCTCAACCCCCCCCCCCCCCCCCCCCCGTCGGCAATGCACTAACAAATACTTTTCCATTGATGTTCTTTCAGGCAAGCAGAATCTGGATAATAAGTAAACAGCAGTGATACCCCCAATCACGAATTTGAATAAATCCGGCGACGGCAGATTCGAAATCCTTATACACCGTGATTGGTATGTGAACCGGAGCTCTGAATTCGACTCGGATTTTAGTCGTGATTACATGAGGAATCCGCGATCACGGATTTGACTTTAACGTTAATAGCAATGGATTATAAAGATAATCAGTGGCTACAATGTAAAGAAACAAAAAAACAAAAAGAACTTTGTTTTTGAAAAAAAAAGTTTCAATTGAAAAAAGTATTCGTGATTAAAAACTCGCCGACTTCAGCAGTTAATAACAAAGCCCCTTACATGCTAGTAACATCAAATTTGCAAGATATAATAAGAACAGTGGGAAAAAGAGGAAAAAAAAAACATTTTTCCAAAAAGACCTTATAGTTTTTGAGAAAATCAATTTTAAAATTTCAAAGGAAGTTTTACAGGAAAAAAGTAAACATGTAAATGCGGTAAATACATTAATTGTCATATACCGCATTTAAATGTGCAGGAAGTCCCCGGTTAATGAACGAGATAGGGACTGTAGCTTCATTCTTAACCTGAATCTGTTCTTAAGTCGGAACATTGTGCCATCTCTGTCCCCTGTACCTCCTCTGTGCCTCCAGTGTCCCCCTCTGTGTCACATCTGCCCTCTGTACCTGCTTATACAAGTTTAAAAGAATTTTTTTTCTTTGAATTTTTTAAAATCGATTGTCTCAAAAACTACAAGTCCAATTTGAAACATTTTTTTGGGACTTGTTCCCATGGAATCCATGCTGTTCGTATCGGCGGGCCGTTCGTAAGTCTGGGAATACCTGTATACTATTTTCCTTTGAAACTTTAATAACAATTTTCTCAAAAACTATAAGGTCTTTTTGAGAAAAAAAAATAGCCTTGTTCCCACTGTTCTTCTTAACTGCATATATCCTGCAAATTTGGTGTTTATAGCATGTAAGCGGGCTTTGCTATTAACCAATAAAGTTGGCGCGGTTTCGGGTAACAATCACAGCCCGTGATCATGGCTAAATCTGTGATCACAAGTCGGATTTGGACCACGGTCACAGGTGCATTGAGAACGGAATCTGTGATCGAGAGGCAATCACGAATTCGGAATCCGACCTCGTGATCAGGAAAATCCGCTTGTGATCACGAGGCCGTGGAGAGCAACACTGGTAAACAGAGATTTACATGGAAATGATCTATATTCCACATCTTGACATTAAAACCACAAGCATTTACCCCTTTTCATCCACTCCTGGAAGCTGCCCCCCCCCCCCCCCCCCACACACACACACACACACACACCTGTGGATGTACAGAAGAATGCTGCATAATACCTGACTTTCCACCAACCTATATTACAATATGACTGGAGTGGAGTTGGCCTCATTTTCAGTAGTAACACACTGTAGAGTGTGTTCTCAATCAGCTGAAGTCCATTGTTATTGTAAAGAGAAGATGAGCAGTTCAGTAAAGCGTTTATTTGTCCTCTATGTGACATTCTCCTCTGTCTGGTTTAGCAATCTACCAGCACAATCACATGCAGTTGTCTGCCTCGCCCATTCCTCTGACTTGTATATAAAGCACTTGTGTCCCACTCACCTGACTCTCTAGCTGCGCGGAGTTTGTCTCCATGTCCCTTTCACTTCAGGCTCCCTTGAACATGATGGATGATATAATCCAATAGGGATGGTCACTGAGATGCTAATAATTCTGAACAATCCAAAGTTTATGCTAATGGTATAAAAGTGTCTGCAGCTAGATCATTCAGTTGCCTTGTCATAATGCCCACCTACACTCTCTGAGATAATGGCTGCTGCATGATACCTCCCACCCAGGGCCGGCCCTAGACTTTTTGCCGCCTGAGGCAAGTTTTGAAAAAATTGCCATCGCCATCCGCCCCCCCGTAGGGGGCCGCTGAGCTGGAGGGGTAGCTGGCAGGACGGGGGGGTATTGGGCCTAGCGGTGGGGAGGAGGGTCGGACTCCCCTTTCCCTCGACTGGGTCCCCCGATCTGCGCTCCCCTCCAGCTTTAAATGTAGCGTAAGCAGCCGATAGACAGTAACAGGCACGGGCGGGGGATCACACACCTTCCGCGTTCCTCGTTGCGCTCCACTGACGTAACTTCCTGTACAATACAGTGGGCGGCGTTGCAGGAAGTGACGTCAGTGGAGCGCACGTTGGAACGAGGAAGGTGAGTGATCCCCCGCCCGTGCCTCTTACTGTCTGTCGGCTGCTTACGCTACATTTAAAGCTGGAGGGGAGCGCAGATTATGAGACCCAGGCGAGGGAGGGGGGGGTCCGACCCCTCTCCCCACCGCTAGGCCTAATACCCCCGTCCTGCCAGGCGGCCGGCACCCCCGCACGGGCGGATGCCGCCCCTAGAACTTTGCCGCCTGAGGCAAAAGTTTCACCCCGCCTCATGAGCGGGCCGGCCCTGCTCCCACCCCAGCTAGTTAGAGGCATGTTTAGCGGCAGGAAAGGATAGAGAGGTAAGAGGTACAGCCGTGTTTAGCGGCAGGAAAGGATAGGGTGAGAGGAGAGAGGCATAGCCGTGTTTAGCTGCAGGAAGGGATAGAGTGAGAGGAGAGAGGCATAGCCGTGTTTAGCGGCAGGAAAGGATAGAGCGAGAGGTGAGAGGCATAGCCGTGTTTAGCGGCAGGAAAGGATAGAGCGAGAGGTGAGAGGCATAGCCGTGTTTAGCGGCAGGAAAGGATAGAGCGAGAGGTGAGAGGCATAGCAGTGTTTAGCGGCAGGAAGGGATAGAGCGAGAGGTGAGAGGCATAGCCGTGTTTAGCGGCAGGAAAGGATAGAGCGAGAGGTGAGAGGCATAGCCGTGTTTAGCGGCAGGAAAGGATAGAGCGAGAGGTGAGAGGCATAGCCGTGTTTAGCTGCAGGAAAGGATAGAGCGAGAGGTGAGAGGCATAGCCGTGTTTAGCGGCAGGAAAGGATAGAGCGAGAGGTGAGAGGCATAGCCGTGTTTAGCTGCAGGAAAGGATAGAGCGAGAGGTGAGAGGCATAGCCGTGTTTAGCGGCAGGAAGGGATAGAGCGAGAGGTGAGAGGCATAGCCGTGTTTAGCGGCAGGAAAGGATAGAGTAAGAAGCATAGCCGTGTTTAGCGGCAGGAAAGGATAGAGCGAGAGGTGAGAGGCATAGCCGTGTTTAGCTGCAGGAAAGGATAGAGCGAGAGGTGAGAGGCATAGCCGTGTTTAGCGGCAGGAAGGGATAGAGCGAGAGGTGAGAGGCATAGCCGTGTTTAGCGGCAGGAAAGGATAGAGTAAGAAGCATAGCCGTGTTTAGCGGCAGGAAAGGATATAGCGAGAGGTGAGAGGCATAGCCGTGTTTAGCTGCAGGAAAGGATGGAGCGAGAGGTGAGAGGCATAGCCGTGTTTAGCGGCAGGAAGGGATAGAGCGAGAGGTGAGAGGCATAGCCGTGTTTAGTGCAGGAAAGGATAGAGCGAGAGGTGAGAGGCATAGCCGTGTTTAGTGCAGGAAAGGATAGAGTGAGAGGCATAGTCGTGTTTAGTGCAGGAAAGGATAGAGTGAGAGGTGAGAGGCATAGCAGTGTTTAGCGGCAGGAAAGGATAAAGAGGTGAGAGGCATAGCCGTGTTTAGCGGCAGGAAAGGATAGAGCGAGAGGTGAGAGGCATAGCCGTGTTTAGCGGCAGGAAAGGATAAAGAGGTGAGAGGCATAGTCGTGTTTAGCGGCAGGAAAGGATAGAGCGAGAGGTGAGAGGCACAGCCGTGTTTAGCGGCAGGAAAGGATAAAGAGGTGAGAGGCATGGTCGTGTTTAGCGGCAGGAAAGGATAGCGCGAGAGGTGAAAGGCATAGCCGTGTTTAGTGGCAGGGAAGGATAGCGCGAGAGGTGAGGCATAGCCGTGTTTAGTGGCAGGAAAGGATAGAGTGAGAGGTGAGAGGCATAGCCGTGTTTTGCTGCAGGAAAGGATAGAGCGAGAGGTGAGAGGCATAGCCGTGTTTAGTGGCAGGAAAGGATAGAGTGAGAGGTGAGAGGCATAGCCGTGTTTAGTGGCAGGAAAGGATAGAGCGAGAGGTGAGAGGCATAGCCGTGTTTAGCGGCAGGAAAGGATAGAGCGAGAGGTGAGAGGCATAGCCGTGTTTAGCGGCAGGAAAGGATAGAGCGAGAGGTGAGAGGCATAGCCATGTTTAGTGCAGGAAAGGATAGAGCGAGATGTGAGAGGCATAGTCGTGTTTAGTGCAGGAAAGGATAGAGTGAGAGGTGAGAGGCATAGCCGTGTATAGCGGCAGGAAAGGATAGAGCGAGAGGTGAGAGGCATAGCCGTGTTTAGTGGCAGGAAAGAATAAAGAGGTGAGAGGCATAGTCGTGTTTAGCGGCAGGAAAGGATAGAGCGAGAGGTGAGAGGCATAGCCGTGTTTAGTGGCAGGGAAGGATAGCGCGAGAGGTGAGGCATAGCCGTGTTTAGTGGCAGGAAAGGATAGAGCGAGAGGTGAGGCATAGCCGTGTTTAGTGGCAGGAAAGGATAGAGCGAGAGGTGAGTGGCATAGCCGTGTTTTGCTGCAGGAAAGGATAGAGCGAGAGGTGAGAGGCATAGCCGTGTTTAGTGGCAGGAAAGGATAGAGCGAGAGGTGAGAGACATAGCCGTGTTTAGCGGCAGGAAAGGATAGAGCGAGAGGTGAGAGGCATAGCCGTGTTTAGCGGCAGGAAAGGATAGAGCAAGAGGTGAGAGGCATAGCCGTGTTTAGCGGCAGGAAAGGATAGAGTGAGAGGCATAGCCGTGTTTAGCGGCAGGAAAGGATAGAGCGAGAGGTGAGAGACATAGCCGTGTTTAGCGGCAGGAAAGGATAGAGCGAGAGGTGAGAGGCATAGCCGTGTTTAGCGGCAGGAAGGGATAGAGCGAGAGGTGAGAGGCATTGCCGTGTTTAGCGGCAGGAAAGGATAGAGTAAGAAGCATAGCCGTGTTTAGCGGCAGGAAAGGATAGAGCGAAAGGTGAGAGGCATAGCCGTGTTTAGCGGCAGGAAAGGATAGAGCAAGAGGTGAGAGGCATAGCCGTGTTTAGCGGCAGGAAAGGATAGAGTGAGAGGCATAGCCGTGTTTAGCGGCAGGAAAGGATAGAGCGAAAGGTGAGAGGCATAGCCGTGTTTAGCGGCAGGAAAGGATAGAGCAAGAGGTGAGAGGCATAGCCGTGTTTAGCGGCAGGAAAGGATAGAGTGAGAGGCATAGCCGTGTTTAGCGGCAGGAAAGGATAGAGCGAGAGGTGAGAGACATAGCCGTGTTTAGCGGCAGGAAAGGATAGAGCGAGAGGTGAGAGGCATAGCCGTGTTTAGCGGCAGGAAAGGATAAAGAGGTGAGAGGCATAGTCGTGTTTAGCGGCAGGAAAGGATAGAGCGAGAGGTGAGAGGCACAGCCGTGTTTAGCGGCAGGAAAGGATAAAGAGGTGAGAGGCATGGTCGTGTTTAGCGGCAGGAAAGGATAGCGCGAGAGGTGAAAGGCATAGCCGTGTTTAGTGGCAGGGAAGGATAGCGCGAGAGGTGAGGCATAGCCGTGTTTAGTGGCAGGAAAGGATAGAGTGAGAGGTGAGAGGCATAGCCGTGTTTTGCTGCAGGAAAGGATAGAGCGAGAGGTGAGAGGCATAGCCGTGTTTAGTGGCAGGAAAGGATAGAGTGAGAGGTGAGAGGCATAGCCGTGTTTAGTGGCAGGAAAGGATAGAGCGAGAGGTGAGAGGCATAGCCGTGTTTAGCGGCAGGAAGGGATAGAGCGAGAGGTGAGAGGCATAGCCGTGTTTAGCGGCAGGAAGGGATAGAGCGAGAGGTGAGAGGCATAGCAGTGTTTAGCGGCAGGAAAGGATAGAGCGAGAGGTGAGTGGCATAGCCGTGTTTAGTGGCAGGAAAGGATAGAGTGAGAGGTGAGAGGCATAGCCGTGTTTAGTGGCAGGAAAGGATAGAGCGAGAGGTGAGAGGCATAGCCGTGTTTAGCGGCAGGAAAGGATAGAGCGAGAGGTGAGAGGCATAGCCGTGTTTAGCGGCAGGAAAGGATAGAGCGAGAGGTGAGAGCAGGCTCGGACAGAGCCGCCGAACCACCGACGGTCCCATCGGTGGGCCCCGACTGCCCCTCCTCCTGGGGGCCCCTAGAAGGCGTGCGCTGCATGGGAGAGCAGGGGAGGGCAGCCCGACTGTTTTTTTTTTTTTTTTTATGTCCCTTAAAAAAAACTATTTTCCCCGGGGGGGCCCCCTCCTATCCTCCCCCTCCCTCACCTCGGAGGGCCCCCCTCCTGTTACGAGCGGCGGCGGCGGTTACAGCAAAGTTCCTGCGAGGTATAGCAGAAGATAGAGGTCCAGCTGCCTCCCGGGCTACGCTGTCTCCTCTATGCCGCTCGCACTGCTTCCTGGTTTAGTGCGAGCGGCATAGAGGAGACAGCGACTGGGAGGCAGCTGGACCTCTATCTTCTGCTTTACCTCCCCGGAAGTTTGCTGTACCCGCCGGCGCCGCTCGTAACAGGAGGGGGCCCTCCGAGAGTCCGAGGTGAGGGAGGGGGAGGATAGGAGGGGGCCCCCGGGGAAAATAGTTTTTTTTAAGGGAAAAAAAACAAAAAAAAACCAGTCGGGCTGCCCTCCCCGCGGCTTGTAAGGAGGGGGGACACCCAGGTGAGGGGGAGCATAGGAGTCGGGGCCCCCACTGGCTACCCACTCGGCTACCTAACTGCCCACCCTCCCACCTGGCTACCTAACTGCCCACCCGGCTACCTATCTACCCACCCAGCTACCTATCTGCCTACCCTCCCACCCGGCTACCTATCTGCCCACCCGGCTACCTATCTACCCACCCGGCTACCTATCTACCCACCCAGCTACCTATCTGCCTACCCTCCCACCCGGCTACCTATCTGCCCACCCGGCTACCTATCTACCCACCCAGCTACCTATCTGCCTACCCTCCCACCCGGCTACCTAACTGCCCACCCGGCTACCTAACTGCCTACCCTCCCACCCGGCTACCTATCTACCCACCCGGCTACCTAACTGGCTGCCCACCCGGCTACCTATCTACCCACCCAGCTACCTATCTGCCTACCCTCCCACCCGGCTACCTAACTGCCCACCCGGCTACCTAACTGCCTACCCTCCCACCCGGCTACCCTTCTGCCTACCCTCCCACCCGGCTACCTAACTGCCCACCCGGCTACCTAACTGCCTACCCTCCCACCCGGCTACCTATCTACCCACCCAGCTACCTATCTGCCTACCCTCCCACCCGGCTACCTAATTGCCCACCCGGCTACCTAACTGCCTACCCTCCCACCCGGCTACCTATCTGCCCACCCGGCTACCTATCTGCCCACCTGGATACCTATCTACCCACCCAGCTACCTATCTGCCCACCCGGCTACCTAACTGCCTACCCTCCCACCTGGCTACCTAACTGCCCACCCGGCTACCTATCTACCCACCCAGCTACCTATCTGCCTACCCTCCCACCCGGCTACCTATCTGCCCACCCGGCTACCTATCTACCCACCCGGCTACCTATCTACCCACCCAGCTACCTATCTGCCTACCCTCCCACCCGGCTACCTATCTGCCCACCCGGCTACCTATCTACCCACCCAGCTACCTATCTGCCTACCCTCCCACCTGGCTACCTAACTGCCCACCCGGCTACCTAACTGCCCACCCAGCTACCTATCTGCCCACCTGGCTACCTAACTGCCTACCCTCCCACCCGGCTACCTAACTGCCCACCCAGCTACCTATCTGCCTACCCTCCCACCCGGCTACATAACTGCCTACCCGGCTACCTATCTGCCTACCATGCCATGGGCGTCCCTACATAGGGCAAAATGGGGCATGCACACTCCCCTGGCTAGCTGCTGCCCCCCCCTAGCTACCCGGACGTGGCTGGCCCGCCCGCCCTGGGGTGGCAGCGGAGAGAGAAAAGAAGCGGCAGGCACAGCGGCGCTGCCTGCCGCATCACTTAATTCTAAAGGGGGGAGCGAGAGAGGGGGAGCCCCAAGGTGAGGGAAGGGGGAGGGGGAAACATCCTCCCTTCCCCACCGCTTCTCTTCTCCCTCCGCTGCCACTGAGGACACCTATAGATCTGGCTATTTAAACTGGGGACACCTATAGACCTGTCTATCTATACTGGGGGGCCCTGTCACTACCTAAACTAGGGGCTCCTGTCACTATATACACTGGGGGGGGGGGGGGGGGGGTCCCTGTCACTGCATACACTGGGGGGCTCCTGTCATACCTAAACTGGGGGTACCTGTCACTAACTGAACTGGGGGGGCGCCTGTCAATACCTGAACTGGGGGCACCTGTCACTACCTGAACTGGGGGGCACTGTCACTACCTAAACTGGGGGCACCTGTCACTACATACCCTGGGGGGCACCTGTCACTACAAACACTGGGGGCTCCTGTCACTACATACCCTGGGGGGCACCTGTTACTACCTTAACTGGGGGGCACCTGTCACTACAAACACTGGGGGCTCCTGTCACTACCTAAACTGGGGGGTATCTGTCACTAACTAAACTGGGGGGCTCCTGTCGCTACCTAAACTTGGGGGTCCTGTCACTACCTAAGCTGGGAGGCTCCTGGTGCTACCTAAACTAGGGTGCACCTGTCACTACCTAAACTATCCAGGCCAGCCCAGCATCACCACCAGCCAACCAGCCCAGAATCACTGTCAAAAAGGCCACAGCATCACCACCAACAGTCAGGCCAACATTTACTTCAACCAGCCAAGTACAGCCCAGCATCACCGCCAGGCCGGCCACAGCATCACCGCCAGGCCTTTCAGCCCACACATCATCCCCAATCCAGCCAAAAACAGTATTGCCTGGCACAGCAGCCAGTAGAGGAGAATTCAGAAGCCAGGTGAGAGGTGTCTACCATATTAAGTGGGCATTCTGCCTATTTATGTGAAATGCTGTTTATTTATGTGCCTCATGACTGCTGAATTTGTCTTGTTGGGGGCCTCATGGTTACTGAATTTGTCTTGTTGGGGGCCTCATGGTTACTGAATGTCTTGTTGGGGGCCTCATGATTGCTGAATTTGTCTTGTTGGGGGCCTCAAGATTGCTGAATTTGTCATGTTGTCATATTTGTCATATCTAACCTATGCTGAGGGAAACTATTCTGGCTACCTATATTAGCCCACTGCCTTACTGTTACAGTTACATTACAATTACCCCCCACCCATGTGATGTCATGTCCACACCCATTTTTTTTGTCGCTGCGCGCTTTGCTTTTTTGGGGGGGGGGTGTTGGTAAATTATCCGCACCGGGTGTCATACACCCTAGCTACGCCACTGGAGGGGGGCACAGCTTGGAAGGGGGGGAATTGGGCACAGAGCGGCGGGGAGGGGGGGAAGCGTCCCCCCCTCCCTCACCTAGGGCCCTCCCCTTCCGCGCACCCCCCTCCTCCAGAAGTGCAGCCAGCAGCGAGCGGAGAATAGCTACAGAGATGATGCTATCTCCGCTCCGAGTCCGCATGCCGCTGCCCTGCTGGTATCTGACTGTAGTGTGTGACGCTGTCCAATCACGTTCTCGCAGTACTTCCTGCTAGAGCGTGATTGGACAGCGTCACTACAGGAGACAGAGACCAGCAGGGCAGCAGCGGCATGCGGAGCGGAGCGGAGATAGCATCATCTGAAGCTGGTAAGCTATACTCCGCTCGCTGCTGGCTGCACTTCTCGAGGAGGGGGGTGCGCGGAAGGGGGGGCCCTAGGTGAGGGAGGGGGGGAGGCTTCCCCGCTGATCTGTGCCCTCTGCCCCCCCTTCCAAGCTGGGGGGGACTTGCATTGTGTGGGGGTATCTCTGCCACCAACCTGATTGCATTGTGTGGGGGTATCTGCAGCCAACCTGATTGCATTGTGTGGGGGTATCTGCAGCCAAACTGATTGCATTTTGTGGGGGTATCTGCAGCCAAACTGATTGCATTTTGTGGGTGTATCTGCCATCAACCTGATTGCATTTTGTGGGGGTATCTGCCGTTAACCTGATTGCATTGTGTGGGGGTATCTGCCGTCAACCTGATTGCATTTTGTGGGGGTATCTGCCGTTAACCTGATTGCATTGTGTGGGGGTATCTGCCGTCAATCTGATTGCATTTTGTGGGGGTATCTGCCACCAACCTGATTGCATTGTGTGGGGGTATCTGCCGTCAACCTGATTGCATTTTGTGGGGGTATCTGCTGCAATTTGACTACTTGATGAATTATCATGAGGCATGTAACTACTTGAATATACAATGTATCTGGTCGGACCTAATCTCTGTGAATAACGCCGCTACTTATTTTGTGTTTTGTATTTTTTTTTTTTAAGTCTGCCCATGACTCATCATGACCACGCCGATGTTCCAGTGCATGGTGACACCCATTTAGTTTCGCATTTAGACATATCCCTATTGGAGACTGTCCTCAGAATTGCTCACAATCTATTCCCTACCATAAAGTCATGCAAAATTTCTAGAGTACATGTGTATGTGAGCCCAAAATGGGGGGGGGGGGGGAGGGAGGAGGAGGAGAGGGGGGTGGGCCCCTGGCTGAAACTTCCTCGGTGGGCCCTTGGTGTCCCAGTCCGACCCTGGGTGAGAGGCATAGCCGTGTTTAGTGGCAGGAAAGAATAAAGAGGTGAGAGGCATAGTCGTGTTTAGCGGCAGGAAAGGATAGAGCGAGAGGTGAGAGGCATAGCCGTGTTTAGTGGCAGGGAAGGATAGCGCGAGAGGTGAGGCATAGCCGTGTTTAGTGGCAGGAAAGGATAGAGCGAGAGGTGAGGCATAGCCGTGTTTAGTGGCAGGAAAGGATAGAGCGAGAGGTGAGTGAGTGGCATAGCCGTGTTTTGCTGCAGGAAAAGATAGCGCGAGAGGTGAGGCATAGCCGTGTTTAGTGGCAGGAAAGGATAGAGCGAGAGGTGAGTGGCATAGCCGTGTTTTGCTGCAGGAAAGGATAGAGCGAGAGGTGAGAGGCATAGCCGTGTTTAGTGGCAGGAAAGGATAGAGTGAGAGGTGAGAGGCATAGCCGTGTTTAGTGGCAGGAAAGGATAGAGCGAGAGGTGAGAGACATAGCCGTGTTTAGCGGCAGGAAAGGATAGAGCGAGAGGTGAGAGGCATAGCCGTGTTTAGCGGCAGGAAAGGATAGAGCAAGAGGTGAGAGGCATAGCCGTGTTTAGCGGCAGGAAAGGATAGAGTGAGAGGCATAGCCGTGTTTAGCGGCAGGAAAGGATAGAGCGAGAGGTGAGAGACATAGCCGTGTTTAGCGGCAGGAAAGGATAGAGCGAGAGGTGAGAGGCATAGCCGTGTTTAGCGGCAGGAAGGGATAGAGCGAGAGGTGAGAGGCATTGCCGTGTTTAGCGGCAGGAAAGGATAGAGTAAGAAGCATAGCCGTGTTTAGCGGCAGGAAAGGATAGAGCGAGAGGTGAGAGGCATAGCCGTGTTTAGCGGCAGGAAAGGATAGAGCGAAAGGTGAGAGGCATAGCCGTGTTTAGCGGCAGGAAAGGATAGAGCGAGAGGTGAGTGGCATAGCCGTGTTTTGCTGCAGGAAAGGATAGAGCGAGAGGTGAGAGGCATAGCCGTGTTTAGTGGCAGGAAAGGATAGAGTGAGAGGTGAGAGGCATAGCCGTGTTTAGCGGCAGGAAAGGATAGAGCGAGAGGTGAGAGGCATAGCCGTGTTTAGCGGCAGGAAGGGATAGAGCGAGAGGTGAGAGGCATAGCCGTGTTTAGCGGCAGGAAGGGATAGAGCGAGAGGTGAGAGGCATTGCCGTGTTTAGCGGCAGGAAAGGATAGAGTAAGAAGCATAGCCGTGTTTAGCGGCAGGAAAGGATAGAGCGAGAGGTGAGAGGCATAGCCGTGTTTAGCGGCAGGAAAGGATAGAGCGAAAGGTGAGAGGCATAGCCGTGTTTAGCGGCAGGAAAGGATAGAGCGAGAGGTGAGTGGCATAGCCGTGTTTTGCTGCAGGAAAGGATAGAGCGAGAGGTGAGAGGCATAGCCGTGTTTAGTGCAGGAAAGGATAGAGTGAGAGGTGAGAGGCATAGCCGTGTTTAGCGGCAGGAAAGGATAGAGCGAGAGGTGAGAGGCATAGCCGTGTTTAGCGGCAGGAAAGGATAGAGCGAGAGGTGAGAGGCATAGCCGTGTTTAGCGGCAGGAAAGGATAGAGCGAGAGGTGAGAGGCATAGCCGTGTTTAGCGGCAGGAAAGGATAGAGCGAGAGGTGAGAGGCATAGCGGTGTTTAGTGCAGGAAAGGAAGAATAGAGGTGAGAGGCATAGTCATGTTTAGCAGCAGAAAAGGATAGAGTGAGAGGTGAGTGGCATAGCTATGTTTAGCAGCAGGGAAGGATAAAGTGAGCTATGTTTAACGGCAGGGAAGGATAGAGTAAGAGGTAGTCGGGGTAGTCTTGGTACTTACAGAAGAGGCTGTAGAGTGTAAACATGAGGACTAAGGCCAGGCTGATGTGAGGAGCATCCGCGGAGCTGCAGTCCATTTTGCCTTTTTTGCACGAGCACACTTGGACCGTTATATCTGTGCTGTAGGACAGCGGCGGCTTCCCCGAGTCTGTCACGATCACCGGTACAATGTAATTGTTTTTCTTCAGACTGTGGAGCGGACTGACTTGTGCGTGGGTACCTGAAAGAATTCACAGGCTCTCCGTTAATTAAAAACAAGACAGCTATGCGTGTTCACACTCTGTCGCCTGCCTGCACAATACGCTGGGCCTGTCTGAGGCGCTATGCGTCTATCGCTACTGGCCTAAACAATGTCATCAAAGCACCGACTTTCTATAAAAGTTTCTAAAAACTTCCAATTAGTTTGAAAGCTAAACTACAGGCATACATTTATTTTTTCATACCTTTAACCACTTAAGTATCAGCGTCCTCTGCCCCCTTAAGGACCAGAGACTGCTGGTACAGAAACGGTGGAAATTCGACGAATCACCGCACATACCAGCCGCAACCGCCGCACGTCGGGAACCTGGGCCACACACTCTGCCGTCTCTATGATGGTAGAGTTCCTGTGAGCCGGTCAGGAGCCGCTTTCATCCGGCAACCAGATAGCCATCTTGATTTCAACTATCAAGGTCCTTAAGTACTTAATTACTGCAGAGACAGTAGAGTCCCAGATAACCAGGAACTTGCGCAACCATAGTGTTGTTGATTGAATGCAGCATAAAGGTCCGTACACACGTCGGACTGGAGGCAAAGACGGGTCCGTCGTTGCCTCCCGCTGGGTGGGCGTTCCAACGACAGTCCGGCGTGTGTACGCACTGTCGGCAGACTGATACGGCTGCTTCTGAGCGATCCGCCCGGCGGATCGCTCAGAAACAGCCGTATCAGTCCGCCGACAGTGCGTACACACGCCGAACTGTCGTTGGAATGCCCACCCAGCGGGAGGCAACGACGGACCCGTCGTTGCCTCCAGTCCGACTTGTGTACGGACCTTAACATTTCAGTATCGAACAAGTGGATAGGGTCAGGGGGAGTTCATTACTTGCCCTTCATGTGACTCTGATATCTCCTCCGCTTTGGTAGGAGGAAGCATATCCAAGCTCTGGGTGCCAGTTCTCTTCACTTCTCAAAGCTGCCAGCTGTTCTGTTGCATCCTCTGTAAGCTCCTAATGTGTTTCACCTGACATGCATTGTCACATGACGCATCGGAAGTCATACAGGGCTAGGGGATGTGGCAGTATGCACGAGGTAAAGGACTCTGCAGGGGGTAAAGTGGCACACTGATTCCCTGGCTGCTTGAGCATTCAAGCAACAAGGATTACACCTATCCTACATCAGACAATCCTTGCCTGTGCCAGGTAACAGTGACTCCTGTATTTAGCATCCTTCCAAAGAAGACCACCCAATGGACAAAACAGTAACAAATGACATAAACCATCAGGAGTCCCCGCCTACATCAGCCATTGGAAATCCCTGCCCACAGTACCAACTGATAGTAAAAGACATCTGGCTATTAAGTTCTACCAGAAGGAAAAAAAAACTGAACCCTCGCGTACCCTGGTCGAACCAGAGAAAGGCAAAAAAACTTTACAGGCTTGGACCAATTCGCATTACGAGGGGAAGAAATTCCTCGCTGACTCCATATGTTAGTCAGAAAATTATAGTCATGGATGACCTTTAATGCAAGGAAGGAATCCAAACCCTCTTTAAATATAGATTTTTCCATAATTTGCTTGTGGTAAGATTCTGCCGAATTTAACCATTTTTTAAATAGATGGCAAAAACGTTTTTCCTCCATATGCTGATGACCCCTTTGTCCTTCGTACAAGTCTATGGACAAAAAGTTCATTTGCCAAGCTGTTATATTGCCCTCTTATGTATTTATACATGTTAATCTGGTCACCTATCTTTTTTCCAGCTAAATAAGCCCAGTTTGTCCAACTTTTTGGGGGGTAATTGAGAGGTTTCCTCTCTCTGATTAATTTAGTTGCCTGACTTTGTACCTCTCCTAGAAGCACAATTGGGGGAAAGAGGTGCCCTGGTTGGATAAAAGCGTCTAAAAACAGCTTAAAAACGACAAAGGATAGGAGGTAGCTTACCTCAATGACGAAATCACAGGCAGCCTGTGCTAAATAAAAAATCTTTTGTATATATTACAGAGATTTCATCATTGAGGTAAGCTACCTCATATCCTTTGTCGTTTTTAAGCTGTTTTTATCCAACCAGGGCGCCTCTTTCCCCCAATTGTGCATAGTATACCCCCATACTTTTTTCGTCCGAGGGGAGGTGACAGACCACCGGTGGCCCACACCCAGGTGGACATCTGTCCGCGTTTTTTTCCGTAAAAGAGCGACCGCCATCCAGGTCCTTATCAGGACCACCCCAAGTGGAGTTGGGTTAATTGTCTCCGCCTGCTTCCTGTGGTTGGTTGTCCCATGCAACCTTCCTTTGTGAGTAGTTTTTCTATTTACTTTTTTCATCATCTGATGCACTAAACATATTGCACTACTGGGCTCCCGTTCTTTTGTCTCCTGTGTTTTTCCTACAGGGTGCTGAGACACCCCGACCACAGTTTCTTTTACCTCTCCTAGAAGGTCAACATCCTTTCCATAGTGAGGTGCCCAAAAACGGTTTCCCATATTCCAGATGTGGCCTCACAAGTGTTTTATACAGAGGGAGTAGTATACTAGCATCTCAAGATTTTAATCCCTGTTTGATGCATCCTGAAACTGTATTTACTTTAGCTACCGCTGCTTGGCATTGTATATGGTTACCTGTCATCAATCACCACTCTTAAAGTCATTCTCTGAATCGGATATTCCCAGCTGTATGCCATTTATTATACGGAATATGGTGATCTACCACTGTTATGCCCAATAGCTTGATTTATCAACATTAAATTGAATCTCCCCTATGCCTGCCCATATGTCCATGTTGTCACAATCTTGTTATAATATTTCACTATCCTGCTTAGTGTTGATAATTCTGCATAATTTTGTATCATCTGTGAAGATGGCAATATTACTCTGTATGTCATCTACAAGATCATTAGTACATATTGTACATTAAAAAGGATTGGACCTAGTACTGAACTTTGTGGAACCCCACTGCAAACAGTTTCCCATTTTGAATATGACCTATTTACCACCACATTTTGGCATACATGTCATTAAGGCGCTGCGAAATCTGGGCGCAGGGTAAAGACGAAAAATGGTTCTGCTCCTGCAAAAGTCCCGGTGGTGTTAACTACTTTAGCATTTCTACTACTTCCAAAAGGCTACTGTTGCGGTGCTGCGCGCCCGCATGCTGCCGTGCCACCGCCTGTTAGCCAGAGATTAATGAATGGTAACATAGTTCTTTGAGGAAAGCCGCGATCTTTCTGAAGAAAAAAAAAAGTTTCCCGTCCTCCCTATACTTCCTGGAAGCGAGCGCTTGCTTCCAGGACTAAAAAAACCAAAACTTTTTACTTTTTCTTCTGGTGGCCAAATAGTAAACCTACATCTACATACATTTTTTTTTTATGAAATAAACACACATTATTACATGTAAAATTAACTGTTTACCTCCAACACCAAAAACTACCCAAATAAAATTTTTAATGAAAAAAAAAAATTACAATGAAAAAACAACAACAAACATAAGTGGTTACCGAAGGCTCGGTTCACATTGAGCCTAAATAGCTTACGTTCCGCTCCAATGAGCGGAACGCAGCAGCGGAAGTAATGCTTTCCCAATGGGAAAGTTCACATTGCTAAGTTCTGCTCCGTTCCACTCGTCGGAGCAGACGTTCCCGACCTGCACGATCCTTCCGCTCCGCTTCATGGAGCGGAACGCAGCGCAGGAGCGGATGCGTGCTGCAATGTGAACCAAGCCTTAGGGTTTGATCTTTTTTAAAATGCATGTGAAGAGGGTATATTACTAATGTGTTTTAAATTATAAGCTTGTAAATAGTGATGGATGCAAAACTGAAAAAATGCACCTTTTATTTTCAAATAAAATAATGACGCCATACATTGTGATAGGGACATAATTTAAATGATGTAATACCCGGGGCAAATAAAATACATAGGTTTTATATATGGTAGCATGTATTATTTTAAAGCTATATTGGCCGAAAACTGAGAAATAATGATTTTTATCAATTTTTTTATATTCCTGTTTAAAATGCATTTAGAAAAAAATAATTCTTAGCCAAATGTACCACCCAAAGAAAGTCTAATTGGTGGCGTAAAAAAAAACAACCCCAAGATATAGATCAATTCATTGTGATAAGTAGTGATAAAGTTATTGGCAAATGAATGGGAGGTGAAAATTGCTCTGATGCATAAGGTGAAAAACGTCTGAAGGCTGAAGTGGTTAATTACTATTACCACTCCAGACTACCATTGGCACTGGGGAAAGATGTAATTCGGCTTACAGCTATTGCTGGCAGCTGAATTACACTATTTTTTCGTAATTTGGGCTCCGTCTTTTGACCACGCCCAAATTACTGACTGAGCGTATCGCCGTAATTCACATTACAGTCTATAGCAGGGTCCAGATTTTCAGTACCGTTTTTAAATGATCCGCCTCTTTGCCTTCTGTCCTATAGCCAGTTGACTATTAAAATTGGCACACATTGGCTATCATTCATAAAGCATTCCTGCATGCGGTAATGCAGAAAACAGCTGACTTTACCGAGCACTTAGCAAAATGTCAATTCATAAAAGCTGTTACTGCATGAAAAGCTGACATTTCTGAGCAATGCGGTAAATTACCGCCTTGTGCAGTGATTATCTCAACACATGTCACTAAATGTCAAATCATAAAAATTGGGACGGAGACCGCTTGCTTTGAAGAAGGTGATAAGGGTGCGGAAACAGCAAAGTTAATGGAGACAGATCTCCCAGGCAGCAGAGGTGAGAGCAGAACAAAAAAGGATTTCCAGAATACCCCAGGCTGTGTTTTTTAACCTCTTGGGTACCTGTCATCAGAAACACTGCATGTGTAACATTTCTTGAAGTTCTTTTAAGCTGTGGCAATTAAATAGATTGTTTAGAAAGACTAAACAGACAGATTCAGAGCAGATTTAGGGCAAGCAGAGGCAGTTTAAAAAAAAAAATGCACATCTCAAGGGAAGTTGGGGCTGCCTCTTTTATTGTAACGCTGTCTCTGAAGGTGAAAATGTATCAACTCAGGCAGCTCCTCATGTTACGGCCAGTCTAGTTCGGGAAATCACTGCACTTCTATCGCAACTGTAAACATTTTTATGAATTGGCACACAGAAGTCTAAAATACAGAATGCGGTATTTTCTAAACAATATTTTTTACCGAACACACTTTTATGAATGATAGCGATTTTCTCCTAGTCTCTGTATCCTCAGCTTCTGCATAAGGCTATTGTGGGGAATGGTATCAAAGTATTTGCAAATTCTCTGCAGAGCCTCTGCCTGACCTCCAGTAGTCTGCACAGCTTCTACTTGATATCGGGTAGTACATTAAGCCAATTAATGACCACCATGACGTTTCCTCATGACTGGATCTACAGATTACACTATTCTAGGTGAATTGCAGAAATGGTGACTGATCATATAAATGGTGAACACAAAAATCATTTTAGAAATATGGTATTGTAAAGGACACGTCAGACAGTCTCTGAAAAGTCCCAATTTAAGCCACTGTCCTTCTCTAAGACCTGGCGCATGTTTACACATACCACACCCCAGGTCATAGAGTAGGAGGAGGACAGCGTGGCTAGAGTGCCCATACTGTGCAGCCGCCGCTCGCCGGGACAGGTGAGTGATTACTGCTGCAGCTTTACAAGCAAGGACCCCAGGGAGCAGTGTGAGCGAGGGAACAGCATTTGGCAGGGTCAGCGGTGCGGGGCCCATGCAGAAGTCGGGGCAATTGCCCCCTTTTGCCTCTACAGCAGCACGGCCCTGGGAGCGGGCGGGACAAGGGCTAGTGATCGGCCGAGTTGATCCGCCTGGCAGATTAACCGCCAAGGCTCCAAGGGAGGTCGGGGCTGCTGTACACATGCAAAAATCCATGGTCAAGGCGGTCCCAGCAGGTTTTCTACTGCCACCATAGGCACCGTATTGACCTGATGACGCAAGATTTACCCCAGTGAAACGTGTTGTCTGATTGTGCTCAATAAATAGTTTTTGGCCATATCGGTTGTCTACATTGAGGTAAGCCAATGCTGCCAATACTTTTTGGTTATTGTATGTATTTTTATGTGCCTCCTTCTCTTTTCCAAAGCCTCTAGCTGTCAAGTTGATTAACCAGCAGTTGGTTACCTGATCACCAGCCACTGACTTTGATTGACTTAGGTTATATCTTTAGTTGGGTCATTGGAGAAGTGCTCATTAGGAGAATGTTCTGCTCATAGCTATTCGTTTAATGACATTTATGTGGCCCTTTTTATTAGGAGAGTTTTACGGCAGTATACCGCGTAGAAGCTGTGAATGTAAGATGCTGCATTTGGAATTTTATGTGAGTTTTTATATCTGTGGAGACATTACTCTCCCATCCGCATCTCTGTCATCATTTAGCGATACAAAGGGCAATATGAAAGCGACACAACGCACAATGATTCTCGGAGATGCAGCATAGAGGTCCCAGAATACGATCCCCCAAAATATCCCTCCACCTCTCTCCACCGGTGACACTGCCACAAAAAGATGAGAGGAACGGTGTTCGGCACACTTTCCACAGCATTTTTAATTGACGAGAGTTTGCAAGACTTATCTGGAGAGTGGAGGCAGAGCACTGCCGCGCGCTACAAAAAATGCCATCCAAAAATAGACTGCGAGTTAAAGTACAACATTCAACAAAGGGAAGAATCCTCAGGATACCAAAATAATTTCATGTGCTCCTTTGGGTGAATTTAAAGAAAAAAGGTGTATTGTGGGAAGAGCACCGTGTAACTAGACTAGCGCTATTGTAAGAGGTAACCCGGAGAAGATCGCGTTCCGACTCTACATTAACAGCTTCTGTCCTCCCAGACAATAGGCTGCCGAATCCCGCAGGATATTCTCTTCAAGTTGTCATTTCATTTGACCTTATTTCTGGCTCTCCACAGATTCTAACCTCAGGTAACTATAGTCCGAAAAGTCTGAAGTGGAGTGATGCGCAACTCACGTACATAACGCAAGGTGAGCTATTTATCCAACGCTTCTTGTGCTGAGTTCACACATCAGTATTACTGGCCTTCTGTGAATCAGGACCAGGATTACTTTATAAATAATAATTCCAACATTTATATGGTTGAACTTGATGGACGTAGGTCTATTTTCAACCCAAATAACTATGTAACTATGTATATTGCGCTTTTCTTCGGACTCAAAGCACTTGAGAGTTGCAGTTGCTCAGTAGGCAGTAGCAGTGTTAAGGAGTCTTGCCTGAGAACTTCTTACTGAATAGGTGCTGGCTTACTGAATAGGAAAAGCTGAGAGTTGAGCCCAGGTCTGAGGAAGTACCCTTAACCATTGCACTATCCAGCCAATTATTATTATTATAATAATTTAGTATGTATATAGTGCTGGCATCTTCCGCAGCATTGTACAGAGCATATATGCATATATTGTCTTTTCACGTAACCCTCAGAGACCCAGTATTGTAATATTACAACATCACATTTAAACTACCAAAGGCTACAAAAATAAACCCTCCCCCATTTTCTTCTTTTTAAAGGGAAGGTTCAGGGAGGGTGGGTAAAAAATAAAAATCAATTTCCACTTACCTGGGGAACTTCTGCGTCCCACGCCGGCGCGCTGACGTCATCGGACGTCCTCCGGGCTCTACTGCGCATGCGCAGCAGTTCTGCGCCTGCGCAGTAGAGCCCGGAGGACGTCCGATGACGTCAGAGCGCCGGCGTGGGACGCAGAAGTTCCGGGCCTTGGAGCGCAGAGGAGCCCGACCTGGCAGATGGCCTGGCCAGGTCGGGTCGGCCACCGGAGACCACCGGGAGCCTGCGGAGCGGCGGCGAGGGCACCTCCTGCCTGCCACGGGCTGGAGGAAGCCCCAGGTAAGTGGAAATTGATTTTTATTTTTTACCCACCCTCCCTGAACCTTCCCTTTAAACCCTCATGTCAGGCCCGGATTTACATCACAGGAGCCTATAGGCACAGATGTCCTGACAACTTAGACTTCACCCTCCATGAACCAACAAATCCCCGCCAAACCGCACCGCAAGTGTGCTGGCTGTCCCAGCTGTAACCTCTCCCCTACTTCCCCTGCCCGGTGTAGGTAGCTACAGGTGCCCCTTAGTATTAGGTAGCTAGAGGTGCCTTAGTATTAGGTAGCTAGAGGTGCCACAGTCAGTGAAATTCCAAGAGCCGGAGGAGTAATCTCTTATTTATACTCTGCTCAGGACTCTGCATAGGGAAGGAGGGAGAGGGGTACTAGGGGAGGGGAGTGAGCAGCCTTTCCATCATCAGGCGCCTGTAGGCACGTGCCTACAGTGCCCTAAAGAGACTCTGTAATAAAATTTTGAGCCTTATTTCTTCTATCCTATAAGTTCCTATACCTGTTCTAATGTGCTCTGGCATACTGCAGCCTTTTCTAGTTGCACTGTCTCTGTAATATATCTAATCTTCTTTCCTCTGTCGGCTCTGTCGGGCTCAGGCTGGAATGTGTGGAATGTGCAGCACTGCTTGTGATGGGCAGAAGCTTTACACACCCTCTCCAAGCTCTCCTCTCAACCTATCACACTCTGGTTAGCAGCCATGTCTTTTGTTTGTAAACACTGCCTAAAACTGGCAATTACAAGCCAGGATTGCAGCAGGGAGTGGCAGAAACAGCACAGAGGGGCCCAGGAGAACATAATGAATAGAATGGTATGCTTTTTATTGTAAGAATTTTAGAGTACAGATTCTCTTTAAGGTAAATCCAGCCCTGCCTCCTGTACATTACTAATAGCTCCTCTTGTTCAGTTCTGCAACACTATTGGATGGTTGAATGTGTAAATAGGCCTGTTTATCTGGCCATGAAGTCATACAACCCGGGTGCCTATTCTGGTCTCTGGGGGTTAACCCTACGTCAAAGGAGCTCACAATCTAACCCCTACCATAGTCATAGTCAGTAGCGGTACATTGTAGGCAACCACAGATGTTCACCTAAAGCTGAATGATCGCAAATACCTTCTGTTTAACCACCCTGGCGTTCTATTAAGATCGCCAGGGCGGCTGCGGGAGGGTTTTTTTTAAATTAAAAAAAAACTATTTCATGCAGCCAACTGAAAGTTGGCTGCATGAAAGCCCACTAGAGGGCGCTCCGGAGGCGTTCTTCCGATCGCCTCCGGCGCCCAGAATAAACAAGGAAGGCCGCAATGAGCGGCCTTCCTTGTTTTGCTTACATCGTCGCCATAGCGACGAGCGGAGTGACGTCATGGACGTCAGCCGACGTCCTGACGTCAGCCGCCTCCGATCCAGCCCTTAGCGCTGGCCGGAACTTTTTGTTCCGGCTACGCTGGGCTCAGGCGGCTGGGGGGACCCTCTTTCGCCGCTGCTCGCGGCGGATCGGCGATCAGGCAGCACACGCGGCTGGCAAAGTGCCGGCTGCGTGTGCTGCTTTTTATTTCACTAAAATCGGCCCAGCAGGGCCTGAGCGGCAGCCTCCGGCGGTGATGGACGAGCTGAGCTCGTCCATACCGCCCGGCTGGTTAAAGAAGGCAAATTACATTGAGCATTGATTTTTAGTAGGAGGGCTTTTCAGTCTCTTTTAGCAGCCCACACTTAAAGAGAACCTGTACTGAGTTAAATTATTTAAAATAAACACATGAGGTAACTTCAAATGAACATTAAATAGTTACCTCGCCATCAGTCCCTCTCAGAAGCTCACCATTTTCTTCTGACAATAAACCCTTCCAGTTCTGACAACATTTTGTCAGAACTGAAATATATCAGTTGCTGTCAGTTATATATCAGTTGCTGTCAGTTATAGCTGAGTGGACAACTGATATGCCCGGTAAAGTCCATGTTTTGATATGGCTCAAGTGGACGATGTTATAGTTTAACAGTGTGCTGACCAGAAAGCTGTAATGGGGTAATGGCCATTTTCAAATGGAGGATGGAGAATTCCCTTGATCACAGTGGACATACAGGACGCGGGAGAGAAGAACGGGATTGAGGAGTAGACTACACAGGAGGTAAGTATGACCTGTGTATGCTTATTTTGACTTTTAATTATCAGTTCAGGTTTTCTTTAACTAGTGGTTCTGGGTCACCCTGAGCTACTTGGATATTCTGAACAGTGACACGGAAACATTAAAAAGTCCTGCACTCTACACTGATTGGTCGATCTAGAGACTCACTGCAAAGCATCAAATGTAGCTGCAGTAATACTTACTGTTTAATTGGGTGAGTTTCCATGCCGTCACAGCCTGTTTTCCCAACTCAAATCTGAAGGGGTCGGAGTTTGGATGGAGGTCGCGGTCCCATGCTCCCAGGGTGATCAGGTTGGTATCTTTTGAGTCTTCGCACATCTTTGCCGAGATGGGGTGGACGGAGGGTGCATTGTCGTTAACATCTTCCAATGTGATCTGTAACGTCCCTGTGCCGGTCGCTGGAGGAGTGCCTGGAAAATAACATGGCAGATGGAGTTTTAATAATGGAGAATCTTTATTAATAGAACTGGTATTTTCTGATTCAAATGCCCTAAGTACAGATGGACCATCAGGTCCCGGTTCATAATATTATCCAATGAAGTTACACATAGGTATGTCCCTTTTAGCCCTCATAAGATGCTCATTTTGATATGGGCATTTAGGGGTTTTGGGGTCAACCAGCTTCTCAATGTATTTAGAGATACTGAGACAGGTACTTTGTTGGCAATCAGTTTACCGTGTCATCAAGACAGCTCATACATTGGGCAAGGTTATGAAAAGCAGTGCAAGGAATGCTGGGATAAGACTGGAGCAGTTGTTCAGAGCGACCAATCAGGATTCTTTACACGGGTATCGCTCCACTAGGGATGGCCAATGAGAAGCAGCTAACTATGGGATAATAAAGGTTTATTCAGATTTTGCATGCAAATGTATACAAGTTGCAAACGGACGAAGGTGGAATGTGATAGTGGCGGTCCATTTTCAAGTAGCAAACATTTGCATAGTCATGCATCAACTTGCAATTATTTGCATCTCATTGTTCATCCCTACTCTCCACTTCTGTACCATTCTCCTTACACTAATAAGTCTGCCCCAGTGCCCCATAGCTTTTATTTATATGACCTTTCTATCATCTATTGGTCTTATACTTATACTTACATTGTTCCATCAGCATTGCGTGTGCCTGTCATTGGCTGGATGGTTTGTGGTAAGAATTGTTATATGTCTCTGCCCCCCTGCAGTCATAGGAGCTGCTTCCCACTAGTTACACCCCTGAGTGTCATCTTAGGCAGAGAGGAGAAGACCTCACTAACATTTACAACTGCCAGCATAGATTGGAGAGGCGCCACATTAGATCGGGGGTCCAGTGTAGGGATGCTCATTCGGATTCCACGGAAATGCAATTTCCGAAATTCCGATCGGAAATTGCATTTCCGCATCGGAATGCGGAAATCGGTAATGCAAGTACGGTAGGCGGATTTCCGCCGGAAATCGCGGAAATTTCCGCCGACTTTAACATCAATTTTCTCAAACTATAAGGCCTTTTTGAAAACTTTTTTTGCATCTTGTTCACAAGATTCTGTTTAATAAACCCTGAAAACTTGGTGTTTCTAGGACTTACGGGGGCTTTGCTATTAACCACTAAAGTCGGCGGATTTTTACTGTAAAGTAAAATGCAGAAAATCTGCATCTGCCTATTTTCTGCATTTTACATTACAGTAAAACTCCACCGACTTTAGCGGTTAATAGCAAAGCCCCCGTAAGTCCTAGAAACACCAAGTTGTCAGGGCTTATTAAACAGAATCTTGTGAACAAGATGCAAAAAAAAGTTTTCAAAAAGGCCTTATAGTTTTTGAGAAAATCGATGTTAAAGTTGGGCGGAATTTCCACTTTTTCCGGCGGAAATTCCGCATCGGAATGCGGAAATTGGTAGCGGAAAGAGAATTCGGTAATTGGCAATGGCGGAATCGGAAATTGGCATTTCCGACCATCCCTAGTCCAGTGTACTTACAGTGGACATTACTGTGCACAGAGTTTGAATCGATTTCAGCTTGAAATCGATTCACAACCTGTGGAGCTGCTGCCTGCTCGCCACCACCGTGTGCTCCGCCGGCCAGCAGTGATATATTACCTGTCCGCTGGCGCGAGTCCCCGTCCATGCTGACGCTTTCTCCGGCTGGCCTGTCTCCTCCTTACTTCCTGTCTCCTCCTGTGACGAGCGTGTGAAGTACAAACAGTAGAGGGCGCTCTACTGTTTAAACTTTGGCTTGTCACAGGAGGAGATAGGAAGTAATGAGGAAACAGGCCAGCCGGAGAAAGTGTCAGCACGGACGGGGACTCGCGCCAGCGGACAGGTAATGTATTGCTGCCACTACGCTGAGTCGGTTGATCGCTGCTAACAATGCGCTCCTGCCCCGCCCGCAATTGAACAAAATCTTCAACCGGGACAGATCGACGGAATCGCTCAGTCAACCTTTCGCTTTCACAGCAGATTCGATCACAGTCAAATCTGCAGCATATCGGTGGGAAATCGACGCAGTGTATAGGTTAATTTATTTCTGATACACTATATGGTAAAAACAGATGATCATATTTGTGTAAGTTTCAGGGCCGTTTCACACTGGCGCGGTGTGTTTTGTCAATATTGAAGTTCTGCTACCGCACCCTAATGAAAGTCTGTGGGGAAGTTCATACTTCCCACGTTGCGGTACGCTGTACCGAAAGTACCTGAATTAACGCTGGGGCATACCTACGTTACTGCATGGCTCTTGCGGCGGCCCAGAAGTCATGTTAGCCTATGGTGACGCAGGTTTTTTTTAAAACCTTGGCATTGTGCCGTCGCGTGTGCATGCGCTACAATACGCTTTCCTGCACTTCCGCATACCCGAAGCAGGAAGTGACTGCAAGCACGCGTCACTTCCTGCTTGTGCAAATGCCAGACAGGGAACACCGCGCGCTAACGTGGTGTTCCCAGAAGCCCTGTTTTTGGCGGTGCGGCGGACGTGACACATCGCATCCCTAACGCCAATATGTAGTGTGAAACCAGCCTAAAGCCTATGGCTTCTTTACCAGATCAGTCATGTGCTTCTGTGAGAGAGAAAACAAAACAGTAGTAAAAACCATAAAGCGTTCTGATCCCTCATTATACCAGCAGAAGAAAAAGTAGAACAATTTGCCGGACTTTTCAATAAAAGCTTTCGCTTCAACGCTTTTTTTTTTCAGTTCAGACGACAAACGTCTTTGAGAAAGTCAGTCTGAGTTCCAATAAATGAACGGCAGCCCGGGAAGCCATTAAGCTGGTAAGAAAGACAAGTTGATATGACGAGAGATGCTAACAGTGACACGCCATCTATTTTAATCAGCCGAGAAGCGACAACAGACTCCACTTCCTATTGTGTCTCAGACTTCTCTTCCTTCGCCAAACTTCTTTAATGAAAAATAAATTATTTTTCACTTTTGATTGTCCTAATTGAATTTGTAATAGGAATCCAGCGCGCGGCTTGGATCTTGATGTATTATTAAGGAAAAGCAACGAGCACGGAATGGATAAAAAACACAATGGGGGTGTTTGAAATATGATCACAAACGTCGGCCTTTCATACATCTAATTAAATCACTGTCTTTAATTCAGAATCCATTATTTCCAGCCAGACTGATCGTGTCTGAAAAGCGTTGTTATCTTTTTATTTCCTACTCAGATATATTAAAAAAGGGAAAATAAATACACACAAAAAAGGCATTAAACTGAAGAAACTGGCAGTGGCTGCTCTTGACTTGACTGCACTTTGGTGGATGGATATTCTGCTTGTACTGAGTGAAATGTAATATTTGCAGAGGAACTCTTAGCATGGGCGTAGCAATCACCCCTGCGACCCCCGCCATCACAGGGGGGCCCGGAGGCTTTGGGGCCCGCCTCCTCAACCGCAAGTGCAGCCAATTTGCAGAAACCCCTCCCTGCCACCCTCTCCAGCCATGCAGAGTAGTAGGAGTGTCTGTAATATTTTCCTGCTTCCAGACACTGCTTCACAGCAGAACACTCTCTGCTGCTATTCGCAGTCTCCCGATCACGTGACCCGCATTGGGTCCGAGGACCAAGGAGGCCCCATGCTATCTTTTTTGCAGAGGGGCCCTATTAAGTTTAGTTACTTAGCAACAAACCTCAGTGAATTGTGCAGCTACTGACATCTGAGGTGTCTGTGTTGTTGTTTTTTTTCATGATATTATTACTAGTAGTAAGGTGTAGATTTAGGGCACAATTCCCGGTGGTATGGCCCTAAATTATGTTCTACAAGTACTTCTAACCTTGAGGCAGGGGATACACTTGTCGTTGTTTTCTGCGTGCATTTTCTGCACACCATGGGCATGATTCACAAAGCCGTGATAAAACAAATATCACACCTTATCTGAGTAGCATATCCGAGCGCTACGAACTTATGCCTGCTAATTGGCAATGGCACTAGTCCTGCCCTGAGCCCCTGCATGTTCGTAGCGCTCGCTATGCTACTCTGATAAGGTGTATGGTCTCCCTTTATTAGAAACACTATACTAATAATGGGTTGGGTCTCCCTTTATTAAGACCAGTGTACTAATACTGGGTAGAGCCTCCCTTGATTAGGTGCACTATACTAATACTGGGTAGGGCCTCCCTTGATTAGGTGCACTATACTAATACTGGGTAGGGCCTCCCTTTATTAGGTGCACTATAATAATACTGGGTAGGGCCTCCCTTTATTAGGAACACTATACTAATACTGGGTAGAGCCTCTCTTTATTAGAAACACTATACTAATACTGGGTAGGGCCTCTCTTTATTAGAAACACTATACTAATACTGGGTAGTGCTCCGGCTCCACCGCTCCTGCAGCAAGTCCACCACCGCTGCCCCAGCCTGCCGCTGCCTCTGGAGGGCTCCCAGCCACCCACAGAGGCCAATTGGGGGACTGTGCTCCGGCTCCACTGCTCCTGCCTCAGTTTGGCCGCTGCTGCCTGGATGGTCTCCAGAGGCTCCCAGCTATGACGCTGGTATGAATGCAGCACACAGGTACCCAGAGGTCCATCTACCACATCTGGCCCCACAGGACACTGATGCCATCTACTACATCTTGCCCACAGGACACTGATGCCTCCCCACCTGCAGCAATGCAAGTCCACAAGGTATGATCTACTGAGCACATGCTCTGTATCTTTGCCCTTGCCCACACACTAGGAGTGAAGACTGTGTAGGCCCACTTAGGTCTCGAACTCTGCTGCTTCTGTTTGCTTGCAATCTGCTTTATGTGCTACCATCTGCTTGTGTTTTCATACTGTGGACTGTACATGTGTCACTGTACATGTGTGTTTTCATACTGTGGTCCGTACATGTCACTCCCCCCTCCACTAGGCTCTCCCACCATGCCCTCCATCACAGGCGCCACTATGCCACCTCACATGTCACGCAGGGTTTACACCAGGTCTCAGCTTATCCAGTGGGAATGCTGCAGGGGCCCGCAGCCAGAGGACAGGCTCCTACTCAACTCCGTCTGGGGGTACATCCAGCAAATTACTGCCCCTAGGGCACGCACAGTCCAGAGACGATGGGGCTGCAAGGCGGGTGCCCGGGTAAGGCTGAGGAAAAAAGGACTGCGCTCAGCCATTCCCTCGGCCCTCCTGGCAAATGTTCGCTCACTACCCAATAAGCTGGATGAACTCCGACTCATCAGCGACAAGCGGGAGTTCGGCAGAAACACCCCGGTCCTCTGCTTCACAGAGACTTGGCTAGATGAGGGCATTCCGGACAACGCCCTATTGCTCCCGGGCTTCAATCTCATCCGTGCGGACCGTGACCACTCACTCTCTGGGAAAAAGAAGGGCGGCGGGGTCTGCTTTTACATCAATACCTCATGGTGTCCTGACACCTCGCTGTTAACCAGGAAATGCACCCCTGATCTCGAGCTCCTACTAGTCAACTGCAGACCGATCTATTCACCCAGGGAGTTCTCCTCCTACGTTCTAGTGGGCGTATACATCCCACCTGATGCTGATACTAAAAACGCAGAACTGGACCTTAGCGATAGCATCACACAGTGGGAGACAACCCTTCCGGACTCCTTATTCATCGTTATGGGCGATTTCAACAAGGCCAACCTCCGTCGGGAACTGCCACGTTTCCACCAGCATGTTGCCTGCCCCACCAGGAATGCCAGCACCCTAGACCACTGCTACACGGTCCTGGAAGATGCCTATAAGGCCACCTCTTGGGCAGCACTGGGCTCATCTGACCACAACCTCATTCATCTGGTCCCCACCTACAGGAGACAACTGGAATCAACAAAACCAGCCCTAAAGACCGTAAAGGTGTGGTCAAATGAGGCAAAAAACCAACTCCAGGCCTGTTTCGACTGCACGGACTGGGAGGCTCTGGAAACGCCAAACCTGGATGAGTGGGCGGACACTGTCACATCCTACATAAGTTTTTGTGAGGAATCCTGCATTCCCTCAAAGTACTTCAAAATCTACCCAAACAGCAAACCCTGGTTTTCCAGCAAGCTACGACAACTACGGAAGCGCAAAGAAGCTGCGCACAAGTCAGGCTCCCTAGAGGACTTCAGGATAGCAAGGAACTCCCTCAACAAGGAGCTGAGAGCTGCAAAAAGGGAGTACGCAGGAAAGATAAGGGAGAACCTCAGCTCAAGGGACCCACGGGCTGTTTGGAAGGGGCTCAAGACGGTCACAAATTACAAGCCTGCACCTCACAATGTAGCGCCAAACTCAGAGCTAGCTGAGGAACTCAGCAGTTTTTATTGCAGGTTCGAAAACCCAACGGACTCGCAGGGGCCCCCTGCACCCTCTATCCTCCTCCCTGCAAGCACAAGCCTTCCCCCTCCAGCGGTGAGTGAGGATGAGGTGCGGCACCACCTGTCCATGCTAAACACCAGAAAAGCCTCGGGTCCAGATGGTGTGTCTCCAGCCTGTCTGAAAGCCTGCGCACAGCAGCTGACCCCCATCCTCACTTCCATATACTCCAAGTCCCTAAGGGAAGGCAAGGTTCCTTCATGCTTCAAAAAGTCCACCATTATCCCTGTTCCAAAAAAGCAGGGGGCTCGAGACCTAAACAACTTCAGACCAGTGGCCCTCACTTCTGTTGTCATGAAAACTTTCGAGAAAGCGGTCCTAGCCCTTCTTAAGCACTCCACTCTGCACCGCCTGGACCCACTCCAATTTGCGTATAGAGCAAATAGGTCCACGGATGACGCTATCAACATCTGTTTGGAGTTCATTACAGACCACCTGGACAGACCGGACTCCTATGCCAGAGTGCTCCTCTTGGACTTCAGCTCGGCATTCAACACCATATGCCCACGGATACTGCATGATAACCTAGTGGAGCTCGGTGTCCACCCCACCCTCCGCTGCTGGATCACGGATTTCCTTACGAATAGGTCCCAAACTGTGAAACTTGGAAACATAGCATCCAGCCCAAGAACAACCAACACGGGAGCCCCACAGGGATGTGTCCTGTCACCTTTTCTTTTTTCACTATACACCAACAACTGCACATCCAAAGAGAACTCCGTCAAAGTCATCAAATTCGCAGATGATACCACAATTGTTGGCCTTGTTAGGAAGAGCGATGAACGGGCCTACCTCCAGGAGGTGGAAAGAATCAGCCACTGGTGCAAGGAAAACAAGCTAGTGCTCAATAATACCAAAACTGTGGAAATGGTTATTGACTTCAGAAGGCGGAGCACCACCACCCCCCGCCCGATCCATATTAATGGGTCCGAAGTCAGCAGAGTCTCCAGTGTCAGTCTCCTGGGCACGACCATCACGGACGATCTGAGCTGGAAAGCCAACACCATCTCAACCCAAAAGAAGGCCCAGCAGAGACTCTTCTTCCTGCGGCAACTAAAAAAGTTCGGTATGGCCCACGAACTCCTAAAGTCCTTCTACTCTGCCACGATCGAGTCTGTCCTCTGCTCCTCTATCCTCGTCTGGTACACTGGGGCAACAACCAGCGACAGATACAAAATCCAGAGGGTCATCAGAACTGCAGAGAAAATAATCGGGAAGCCCCTTCCCCCACTGGATCTCATCCATGAGGCCTGGATGTGCTCCAGAGCAACAAGGATTGCAAATGATCTGTCGCACCCAGGCCATCGCTTCTTCCAACGGCTCCCGTTGGGGCGCAGATTCCGGGCCATCCCCACCAAGACATCAAGGCACAGGGACACTTTTTTCCCCACAGCAGTGAGACTCTTGAACTCTGTACGAGCCCTTCGGGGTCCCCCGCCACACAGGGAGGCACCCACGTAGTCTGACACCAGTGTTAATACTAATGTTCTACTTCTCTCTGTGCTGCTCCTCCTGAAATGTCTCTGTATCTGCTGATGAGTTGCTTACTGTCATGTTGTTTCTTATGATTACTTTTTTGCTGTATTACTGCTCTCTTCTACTGTCAGTGTGTCTATGTGAACAAAGTCTAAGGTGTTCTGTGCTGCTAAAACCAATTCCGGGCATGACCCAAATCATGCTTGGCGAAATAAACGAATTCTGATTCTGATTCTGATTCTTTATTAGGAACACTATACTAATACTGGGTACGGCCTCTCTTTATTAGGAACATGCCCGTTTTTAGGGCCGTGCGGCCCGTGCCGCCACCCTGGGCGCTGTTGGGAGGGGGGCGCCGGAGCCGCAGGGAGGGCAGCCCGACCTCTCCCTCCCTCTCCCCGGGCCGCCCTCCGTGCTCCCCCTCAGATCAGTTGCAGAGTAATTAATTAGCGCAGCAGGAAGCGTACATAACTACTCACCTCCCTTCGTTCCACTGGCCGCTCAGTCGCCGCTGATCTCCTCTCGGCATAGACGCTGATATACATGCTGCTTCCTGTTTAGCCGGCAGCAGCATGTATATCAGCGTCTATACCGAGAGGAGATCAGCGGGCAGTGAGTGGCCAGTGGAACGCAGGGAGGTGAGTAGTTATGCACGCTTCCTGCTGCGCTAATTAATTACTCTGCATCTGATCTGAGGGGGGAGCACGGAGGGCGGCCCGGGGAGAGGGAGGGAGAGGTCGGGCTGCCCTCCCCGCGGCTCCGGCTCCCCCCTCCATTATGGGAGGAAGCTGCCTGTCTAACCTATATTGGGGGACACCTACCTAATCTCACCTATACTTGGGGGCAGCTACCTATCTCACCTATACTGCGGGGCACCTACCTAATCTAACCTATACTGGGGGGCACCTACCTAATCTAACCTATATTGGGAGACACCTACCTAATCTAACCTATACTGCGGGGCAGATACCTAATCTAACCTATACTGGGGGGCAGATACCTAATCTAACCTATACTGGGGGCACCTACCTAATGTAACCTATACTGGGGGGCACCTACCTATCTAACCTATACTGGGGGCACCTACCTACCTAGCCTATACAGGTGGCAACTATACTGGTTACCTATATTGCAGGCACCTACCTATCTAACCTATACTGGGGGGCGCCTACCTATCAAACCTATACTGGGGGCACTTACTTATCTAACCTGTATTGGGGGCACCTACCTACCTAACTAGCCTATACAGGTGGTATCTATACTGGCTACCTATATTGCAGGCACCTACCTAACTAACCTATACTGGGGGCACCTACCTATCTAACCTATGCTGGGGGCAACTATTCTGGCTACCTATATTAGAGGCACCCACCTAGCTAACCTGTACTAGAGCACCTATCTATCTAACTTATACCGGGGGGGCGCCTGCCTATCTAACCTATACTGGGGGCAACTATACTGGCTACCTATACTGGAGGCACCTACCTGGCTAACCTATACCGGGGGCAACTATACTGGCTCACCTGTGCCTGGCTACCTATACGGGGGGGGGGGGGGGCGCAATTTTTACACCCTCGCCCTGGGTGCATTTTAGCCTAGAAACTGCACTGATTAGGAACTCTATACTAATACTGGGTAGGGCCTCTTTTTATTAGGAACACTATACTAATACTGGGTAGGGCCTCCTTATATTAGGAACACTATACTAATACTGGGTAGGATCTCCCTTTATTAGGAACACTATACTAATACTGGGTAGGGCCTCCCTATATTAGGAACTCTATACTAATACTGGGTAGGGCCTCCCTTTATTAGGAACACTATACTAATACTGGGTAGGATCTCCCTTTATTAGGAACACTATACTAATACTGGGTAGGGCCTCTCTTTATTAGGAACACTATACTAATACTGGGTAGGGCTAGGGCCTCCCTTTATTAGGAACTTTATACTAAAGTTCCAATATTACCAGATACTATGGGCTGCATCGGAAGAACACGTCAATTTAACTGGTATTTCCAACATCGAGTTAGCACATGTTGCGCAATTAGTGCAACCCGTGTTACTTAGGTAACATGCACATTACCAAAGTAGCATCGCTACACTCGTTGCGTAGTGCACAGTACTATGATGATGTGTACGTTATCTAAGTAGTGTGGGTCAGGCTAACTGTGCGCAGTAAATTGCAGTAAACTGAGGTAGCGGTTTGCAGACTACACCCCCTATGGCTGGGTGGAAGGACTGGTATAGAGGAGGTGGAAACTCCAGCTGTTTTTTCCGGTTTTCAGTGTAAACACACAAAAAAAAGATTCTGTCATAAATAAAGTTTATTTTACATAATAAGGGCACAGCTCAGTTGTGAGATATCCGAGTAGACCTGCTTCAGGCAGGACATAGATCAATCCTTCGTCGCACAAGAAAAGCGTTGTGACTCAATCAGTAATACTAGATGAAAAGTTAATCTATGCTCACATAAGTGCAAACTCTTTGAGTGGGAAACCCAGACAGAAGGAAAAAAAAATCAGTTCAAAATAAACTTTATAACATACATCAAAAAAGTTCCCAACTCCCATTTTCAAGGTAGTCAAATATGCTGTATTATTGTACCGTGAATAAAAAAAAATGATGTTCAGTGCAGACGACACTAGTCCGTTTTGGATCTCAACAGGTTTAGATTGGAATGTGATGATAAATAGAACAGACAAAGAATTAATACATTTAATTTGAAATGCGTCCGTTTCATTTTTCAACATATTTTAACGTTAAAAGGATCTGTTGAGGTCTGAAATGAACTAGTGTTGTTGCCATTGTACATAAATTTTTATTTATATTGGGATAATGCAGCATATTTGGCTGCTCTGGAAATGGGAGTTTGGAACTTTTTTGATATATGATAATAAAGTTTACTAAGGGGACTAGTGGCAATCCCCACTATTTACTGGCAGGCGAAGGGGACTAGCTGTAATCGCTACTATCTGCTGGCAGGTGAAAAAGACTAGTAGTAATCTGCACTATATACTGGCAGGCAAAGGGGACTAGCGGTAATCCCCACTATCTGCTGGCAGGGAAAGGGAACTAGCGGTAATCCACACTATCTGCTGGCAGGGAAAGGGAACTAGCGGTAATCCCCACTATCTGCTAGCTGGTGAAAAGGACTGGCAGGCAAAGGGGACTAGCAGTAATCCCCACTATCTGCTGGCAGGCAAAAGGGACTAGCAGTAATCCCCAGTATCTGCTAGCTGGTGAAAAGGACTGGCAGGCAAAGGGGACTAACGGTAATCCCCACTATCTGCTGGCAGGCAAAGGGGACTAGAGGCAATCCCCACTATCTGCTGGCAGGCAAAGGGGACTAGCGGCAATCCCCACTATCTGCTGGCAGGCAAAAGGGACTAGCGGTAATCCCCACTATCTGCTAGCTGGTGAAAAGGACTGGCAGGCAAAGGGGACTGGCAGTAATCCCCACTATCTGCTGGCAGGCAAAAGGGACTAGCAGTAATCCCCAGTATCTGCTAGCTGGTGAAAAGGACTGGCGGGCAAAGGGGACTAACGGTAATCCCCACTATCTGCTGGAAGGCAAAGGGGACTAGCGGCAATCCCCACTATCTGCTGGCAGGCGAAGGGGACTTGCGGCAATCCCCACTATCTGCTGGCAGGCAAAGGGGACTAGCGGCAATCCCCACTATCTGCTGGCAGGCGAAGGGGACTTGCGGCAATCCCCACTATCTGCTGGCAGGCAAAGGGGACTAGCGGCAATCCCCACTATCTGCTGGCAGGCAAAGGGGACTAGCGACAATCCCCACTATCTGCTGGCAGGCAAAGGGGACTAGCGGCAATCCCCACTATCTGCTGGCAGGCAAAGGGGACTAGCGGCAATCCCCACTATCTGCTGGCAGGCAAAGGGGACTAGCGGCAATCCCCACTATCTGCTGGCAGGCAAAGGGGACTAGCGGCAATCCCCACTATCTGCTGGCAGGCAAAGGGGACTAGCGGCAATCCCCACTATCTGCTGGTAGTGTTGGGCGAACAGTGTTCGCCACTGTTCGGGTTCTGCAGAACATCACCCTGTTCGGGTGATGTTCGCGTTCGGCCGAACACCTGATGGTGTTCGGCCTTTTAAGTTCGGGTTCGCCCCGAACTACTAAATGGCCGCCGAAGAGGGCCGAACAGGGCCTCTGTTCGGCCGAACAGGGCCCTGTTTGGCCGAATACTGCCCCCCTATGGGGTCGCAGGCATAAGGGGGGAGCATGCCCCGATCGTGGGGGGGGGGGGTCGGAAATTCCCCCCACCCCCTCCGCTAGCGCTCCCCCCTCTGCCCGCTTCCCCATACAAAAGTTTCAGGAAGTACCGGTCCGGTGGTAGTGGGTGGCTGGCAGTGGGCGGCACTGTGAAGTGAGTGACTGAGGAGGAGGAGTCCGGAGAGTGACGCGTTGAGGGAGGCCGGGCAGCGGGCGGTTCAGCAGTAGTACCGTACTACTGCTGAACCGCCCGCTGCCCGGCCTCCCTCAACGCGTCACTCTCCGGACTCCTCCTCCTCAGTCACTCACTTCACAGTGCCGCCCACTGCCAGCCACCCACTACCACTGGACCGGTACTTCCTGAAACTTTTGTATGGGGAAGCGGGCAGAGGGGGGAGCGCTAGCGGAGGGGGTGGGGGGAATTTCCGACCCCCCCCCCCCCCCCGCGATCGGGGCATGCTCCCCCCTTATGCCTGCGACCCCATAGGGCCCCCAAAAGCGGGATGTTCGGGGAGTTCGGGGTTTGGCCCGAACATGCCGAACATTGCGGCCATGTTCGGCGAACTTACCCGAACATCCAGGTGTTCGCCCAACACTATCTGCTGGCAGGCAAAGGGGACTAGCGGCAATCCCCACTATCTGCTGGCAGGCAAAGGGGACTAGCGGCAATCCCCACTATCTGCTGGCAGGCAAAGGGGACTAGCAGCAATCCCCACTATCTGCTGGAAGGCAAAGGGGACTAGCGGCAATCCCAACTATCTGTTGGCAGGCAAAAGGGACTAGCAGTAATCCCCAGTATCTGCTAGCTGGTGAAAAGGACTGGCGGGCAAAGGGGACTAACGGTAATCCCCACTATCTGCTGGAAGGCAAAGGGGACTAGCGGCAATCCCCACTATCTGCTGGCAGGCGAAGGGGACTTGCGGCAATCCCCACTATCTGCTGGCAGGCAAAGGGGACTAGCGGCAATCCCCACTATCTGCTGGCAGGCGAAGGGGACTTGCGGCAATCCCCACTATCTGCTGGCAGGCAAAGGGGACTAGCGGCAATCCCCACTATCTGCTGGCAGGCAAAGGGGACTAGCGACAATCCCCACTATCTGCTGGCAGGCAAAGGGGACTAGCGGCAATCCCCACTATCTGCTGGCAGGCAAAGGGGACTAGCGGCAATCCCCACTATCTGCTGGCAGGCAAAGGGGACTAGCGGCAATCCCCACTATCTGCTGGCAGGCAAAGGGGACTAGCGGCAATCCCCACTATCTGCTGGCAGGCAAAGGGGACTAGCGGCAATCCCCACTATCTGCTGGTAGTGTTGGGCGAACAGTGTTCGCCACTGTTCGGGTTCTGCAGAACATCACCCTGTTCGGGTGATGTTCGCGTTCGGCCGAACACCTGATGGTGTTCGGCCTTTTAAGTTCGGGTTCGCCCCGAACTACTAAATGGCCGCCGAAGAGGGCCGAACAGGGCCTCTGTTCGGCCGAACAGGGCCCTGTTTGGCCGAATACTGCCCCCCTATGGGGTCGCAGGCATAAGGGGGGAGCATGCCCCGATCGTGGGGGGGGGGGTCGGAAATTCCCCCCACCCCCTCCGCTAGCGCTCCCCCCTCTGCCCGCTTCCCCATACAAAAGTTTCAGGAAGTACCGGTCCGGTGGTAGTGGGTGGCTGGCAGTGGGCGGCACTGTGAAGTGAGTGACTGAGGAGGAGGAGTCCGGAGAGTGACGCGTTGAGGGAGGCCGGGCAGCGGGCGGTTCAGCAGTAGTACCGTACTACTGCTGAACCGCCCGCTGCCCGGCCTCCCTCAACGCGTCACTCTCCGGACTCCTCCTCCTCAGTCACTCACTTCACAGTGCCGCCCACTGCCAGCCACCCACTACCACTGGACCGGTACTTCCTGAAACTTTTGTATGGGGAAGCGGGCAGAGGGGGGAGCGCTAGCGGAGGGGGTGGGGGGAATTTCCGACCCCCCCCCCCCCCCCGCGATCGGGGCATGCTCCCCCCTTATGCCTGCGACCCCATAGGGCCCCCAAAAGCGGGATGTTCGGGGAGTTCGGGGTTTGGCCCGAACATGCCGAACATTGCGGCCATGTTCGGCGAACTTACCCGAACATCCAGGTGTTCGCCCAACACTATCTGCTGGCAGGCAAAGGGGACTAGCGGCAATCCCCACTATCTGCTGGCAGGCAAAGGGGACTAGCGGCAATCCCCACTATCTGCTGGCAGGCAAAGGGGACTAGCAGCAATCCCCACTATCTGCTGGAAGGCAAAGGGGACTAGCGGCAATCCCAACTATCTGTTGGCAGGCAAAGGGGACTAGCGGTAATTCCCACTATCTGCTGGCAGGTGAAAAGAACTAGCGGCAATCCCCACTATCTGCTGCCGGACAAAGGGAACTAGCGGCAATCCCCACTATCTGCTAGCAGGTGAAAAGAACTAGCGGCAATCCCCACTATCTGCTGCCAGGCAAAAGGGGACTACCGGCAATCCCCAGTATCTGCTGGCAGGCAAAGGGGATTAGCGGCAATCCCAACTATCTGCTGCCAGGCAAAGGGGACTGGTGGCAATCCCCACTATCTGCTGGCAGGTGAAAAGAACTGGCGGCAATCCCCACTATCTGCTGGCAGGCAAAGTAGACTAGCGGTAGTCCCCATAACCTGCAGGCAGGGAAAGGGTTAGCAGAACGCTGAGCTGAAATCTCATTCATCAGTGAACATAAATAAATATACAGCGTGGCTGTGCTGTAATCATGTCTTTGTATCTCGTAATTTAGACAAGGAGGCTTTTTCAGATGGGGTAATAAGCGCTGAGGCACAGCAGCTGTATTAAACACTGATTTCATCACTTTAATTTTTAATCAAGGCTGTGTGATGACATATTAAAGTAATATTTTGCCAGCAATTTATGTGATTAGAATAGGGAAAGAGAAGCATCTGGAGCAGCGTTCTTAATTATGGCGGTGGCGAGCGTGAGATAAGGGAAGTAATTGTACCGTTATCAAACTAATTGTCTGTTTTCTACCAAAACAGGTAGAGATAGAAATGTGCCAATTACTCTGCAATCAGATGGGGCCAGGATGTGCTGTACAAACTGGGGACACAACAGGCTGCCCTCTGACTGCCCTTCATGGCTCATCTTGTAAGGGGGTTAACCTGGAAATTCCATCCAGCAAAGATATACACAATACCCACGTACAATATATCCTCACCAAAAACACATCAGACCACACCCATATATCTAGAGATGTCGCGAACCTCCGATTTTAGGTTCGCGAACCTCCGCAAAAGGTTTGGTTCGCGAACCGCAATAGACTTCAATGGGGAGGCGAACTTTGAAAATTTAAAAAAATTCTACCGGCTGGAAAACTGATAGAAAACATGTTTCTAGAGCTCTAATACCTGGAGGCACACCTGATTGAAATACACTTCACTGCTGGAGGACCCGCCCTCCCTCCTCCAAGCAAGGTCCTTATACAATTTGACTCAGTTGTCTGCCTACACTAATTAGTTATGGGACAGCTGCTATGGAGATTATAATTAGCCTCTTGTGGGTCCCCACCTCCCTCTTCCCACCTCCCTGCTGATCCTGTGTCTCTAATACTTTTAGCCACAGCCCCTGAACAAGCATGCAGATCAGGTGCTCTGACTGAAGTCAGACTGGATTAGCTGCATGCTTGTTTCAGGGTGTGATTCAGCCACTATTGCACTGGTATTGTTTACAGGAAACATCCATATCACTCTCAGTTAAGGTTCCCTTTAAGCAACCTAATGTTTCTATTGCATTGAGCATAAGTGGTAAATTTTAGGCCAGCTTCAGTTACTACTGTAGTGGTACAGTGGTTAGGGTGACTTGCCCACCACACAGTGAGATCTGGGTTTGATTCCCAGCCATGGTATGATGTAAACTGGTTTTTATAATCGTATAATTCCCTGGCAGATGAGACCCTCCTCCCTCCGGTAGGAGGAAGGAGGGAATAGGTAGAAGGGTAGAAGGGTAGGAGGGAGGTGGGAGGAGGGGACCCACAAGAGGCTAATTAAAATCTCCCTAGCAGAGTGTGTAGCAGCTGTCCCATAACTAATTAGTGTAGGCAGAGAACTGAGTCAAATGGTATAAGGACCTTGCTTGAGGGTGGGCGGGCTTACAGCAGTGAGACCAGTGTGTTTGGCAATAATGTGTCTGCTGACAGTGATATGGAGGGTCAAAGTTTTGCTCAATAGAGCATTATGGGGCGAATCGAACTTCCGCAAAAGTTCGCCTGATGCAGGCGAACACGAACCCCCAAAGTTCGCCTGGAACCGTTCGCAGGCGAACCGTTCGCGACATCTCTACATATATCACACATTCAGCCATTTTCCTGCAGGCCACGTCCAGCTCAACTAAAATGACCAGTGATGGTATTAATGGCAAAGGCTTTGTACAGCAGCCTCACAAGTACCATTGCTTTATTAGCAAATAAATATGAAAGCCTCCTTAGAACTCTCACTGTAGAGTGTGGCCGGGTGCGTCTTTAATGAACGATATGCAGTCTCTCACTGTGAGATGACCATTTGTGCTCCATTTTGTCAGTGTTGGGAGAGGAGGTTGTTTTGGTTGCAGTTTTCACCGTTGCTAACAGCAGGGCCGGGCAGAGGTAGGAGAGGCTCCAGCCTCAGGGCGCAGTGTAGGAGGGGGCGCACAACTCACTCAGCTATCATTCTCCTATTGTATTTAAAGAGGGAAATATGAAAAGGGGATAAATGGCAGTGACTGCAAGCCAGATAACTAGAGAATAAGGTGTTGGGGGCCCTAGGGTGCCTCTTAGTCTAATAGCAATCAGTGTGTGATGGATGGGGTGGGAGGGATGGAGGGGTGCACTTTGGAGTCTCAGCCTAGGGTGCTGGAGGACCTTGTCCCAGCTCTGACTAACAGTAAATCAGTCATTAAGTCTTAAAGGGACTCCGAGCAGTGCAGAAACTATGGAAAGATGCATATCATTTTAAAGCTCTCTTTCTCCTCTTTCCAATGATATATAAACCACCACCTACGTCTTTTAGTTTTCGCTATTTTCACGATTGAAATTGCCGCGGCCGCGAAAATAGAGAAAACTAAAAGGTGTAGGGCAACGATTTAGGTGTCGTCAGAAAGAGGAGAAAGAGAGCTTTAAAATGATATCCATCAAGCCATAGTTATATTGTATTACACAGGACGACACTTTCCCCAGTGTCAGCAGCTCCATTCTGCTGAATGCAGCTGCTGACTTTGACAAAAAGTCGCCCTGTGTAATACAATATAACTATGGAAAGATGGATATCATTTTAAAGCTCTCTTTCTCCTCTTTCTGACGACACCTAAATCGTTGCCCTACGCCTTTTAGTTTTCTCTATTTTCGTGATCGAAATCGCGGCCGCGGCAATTTCAATCGTGAAAATAGCGAAAACTAAAAGGCGTAGGGTGGCGGTTTATATATCATTGGAAAGAGGAGAAAGAGAGCTTTAAAATGATGTGCATCTTTCCATAGTTTCTGCACTGCTCGGAGTCCCTTTAAATAGGCCATGACTAGAAATTGGTATAATTTTCTAATTTCCATGTAAATTTATAGTGGTTTGAAAATACTGTAAGTCCAATCAAGGCAAATAGTTGCTGACCAATAAGCTGACAGCTGCTTAATTGAACAGCAGTTACTAGGCAGGCAAATCAGTTTTGCAAACTTGAAGTGAAGTCAATGCAAATGACTTCTGCGGTTACTCCCTATACATGCTATCATTGCCAAATTTGCTATATATGTTAGGGAAAATACAGTAAAACTCCAAGGGATCAGGAAAAGTACTGTAGTTTACTATGTCAGAACTGGCCATTCATTTTAGATTTATACATATGCATTTGCTGGGACCTGAGGACTGAGTTTACTATATCCAGACCAGAGGTTTACTATAACTACAAGACCTCATAGTTTTTGAGAAAAACAGGAAACTGCAGGCTCAATGTCAGTCCTTTTTCTGGGGATCGCTGTAAATCTGCAATACTGCTGCATAAGGATCCCTGCCAAGTATATATATTATTTACTGTTACTTTTAGTGTTCAAATTCGACAATGTGTTTTTTGAAACCCGAATAGTACGTGCGTTTCATTTAACTCCGCAACGTCCTCCATACAGCTTGGGAGAAGGAAACATAGAAGTGATATGTAAGCATCTGTCCTGTTGTTTCCTGCTGAATGCGTGTTCGGGTTCTGAACCACACATTGCCGAATTCCAACAGCAACACTATTTACTGTAATTAAAGGAATGCCGTAGCCCCAACCCCCAGCTAATATAGCCATAATCCGGAGACGAGACTGTGTGGGGCTCTTCGACCGTAACTACTGTACTATATAACAGCCTGTCTGAGCCATGACATGAGGGGGTTTTGCAGTGTTGCTTTTAAAAATGCTGTTTTCGAGAAAATATTTGTAAAAAAAATACATTGGGCCTGATTCACAAAGCTTTTCTGTTAAAATCTCTCCTTACTTATTAACTCACAATTTATCTCTCCTTAACTGACTTAACTCATGATTTACATCTCCTTATCTATTTATCTCATGAATTATCTCTCCTTATTTGTTTATCTCATGCATTAGCACTCCTTACAGTTAACCTGCCTGGCGTTTTTTGCAATTTTTTTTTTAAATATATCATGTAGCTAGCTACATGATTCCCCCCTCCCTGCGGCGTCCCTCCCACCCCTCCGATCCCCGCCGGCGCAATCACCCATCCGGAAATCCCGTTCTGAACAGGATTTCCAGGAGGGCTTCCCCCGTCGCCATGACGACGCACGTCATGACGTCATCGACGTCGGCGACGTCGTGACCTCACAGGGAGACCTGATCCACCCCTCAGCGCTGCCTGGCACTGATTGGCCAGGCAGCGCACGGGGTCTCGCCTGGGGAGGCCTGCATCGCGGCGGGTAGCGGCGGATCTACGGCGGCGATTGGTGCTTGCTGCGTATTTTTTTAAAAAAAATATTCAAATCGGCCCAGCGGGGCCTGAGCGGTGACCTCCGGCGTCTCTGGACGAGCCTAGCTCGTCCAGAACGCTAGGGAGGTTAAAGGGAACCAGAGAGGAAGCACCCTCATGTATTTTACAATATATCAGTGCGAACATCACAGTAAACACCTATACCGCTCTCGGTTTCATTCTTCTCCGCTAAATCTGCCTGTTTTCAGCCCTGATAAGAATCCCTGACTTAGCATTCAGTCTAGCTTTTCCTGGAATGATTATAGCTGAGTCAGTCTTCTGTGATGTCTTTTCAAGCCCAAGTCCAATAGCTCTGCTTTGCTGCTATTTATCCATGAAGCAGTAAAAAAGAGCCACAAGGGGGCAGGCTTGGGCTTGAAAAAACATCACAGAAGACTGACTCAGCTATAATCATTCTGGGAAAAGCTAGACTGAATGCTCAGTCAGGGATTCTTATCAGGGCTGATAACAGGCAGATTTAGCAGAGAAGAATGAAATAGAGAGCAGCGTAGGTGTTTACTGTGATGTTCCCACTGATATATTGTAAAATAGATGAGGGTGCTTCATCTCTGGTTCTCTTCAAGGGCTGATTCACACTACAAGAGTTTTTTAAACGCTAGAGATTTTAAAAGCTCTTGCTAATGCAATCCTATGGGGAATTTTTACAAAATCACATCGCTCTAGTGTGAACACACACATAGGATAACATTAGCAGGAGCTTTTAAAATCACAAAACTCAAAGTGCTTGTAGTGTGAATTAGCCCTAAGGTGAAAAATAAGTAACCTTTGTGAACCAATATGGAAAATTTGCGAAAAACAAAATAATGCAAATTTTACTGCAAAAATTTGTGGGAAATGCATAAATTAGTTATTTTACCACAAAAATTAGCAAAAATAAATAAATAAAAGGTCACAAACTTATCTCTAAATTATTTCTGATGGTATTTTTGCTCGGAAATTGAATTTTACATTATTTTCGCAAAAATGTTTCGCTTATCACTGCCTTTACCACAACCCCCCCCCCCCCCCTTTTTTTTTTTTTTTACTTGTTCTCACTATTCCTAACATACCTGGCAAATTTGGTGCTGAATGCTGATAGCATACATGAGGGCTTTGCAATTAATAGCAGAAGTCGACGCCTTTGACTGCACTGCAAAAGCCAGATTGAAAAATTTGGTCCAAAATGGCCGTCAATTTCACCAGAATTTTGGGAAGTAAATTAAGCTGATCTGCAACTCTGACATAAGGAAGAACAATATGAAAGATCAAAGTCATTTAAGTGTACCAGAGACAATAAAAAATAAGTTTTATACATACCCGGGGCTTCCTCCAGCAACATGCGCACAGATCGCCGTCCTCAGTCTTCTCCGTCTTCTGTACCGGGTCGTCTCGTAACTTTGGCCAGTCGTGGCAGTCTGCACTAGAGTAGTGCGCTCTATGTATCTCTCCAGAAAGAGACGGCTGCCGGAGAGGTACGTAGGGAGCGCACTTCTCTTGCGCAGACTGGCAGCCACTGGCAAAAGTTACAGGACCCGGTACCTGCTATACAGGTTATCCCTTGTGTGTACAGTAGCCTCTGACCTGCAAGCGATCTGCCAGGCGGAGCGATAGACGATCCTGTTGTGCACCTGCTTGCTTCTCCCAACACGTGACATCACGCATGAGCTGCTTCATCGGCAACCCTGCCCTCCCCTCCCCCACATTGCAACAGAATGCACCGTCAGCTGTACAGCTGACTTCATGTCTGTACAGTGTTGACCCAGCGATCAGGGGTGCTCGGATACCCCTTTTCAAAATCTGAATTGATCCGGATACCCGGATATCCGAATCCAAACTTTCAGATATCCGCGTTCATGCGGATTTCCGAACGCATTATCCGGGCGGATTCGGATATCCAAATAGAAAAACCGGAAGTGGGCTTTAAAATGCTTCTAAATGTTTTTTAGGGTAAATGAGGCATGTAGCATCATGTTTTTGTAAAGGGAAACACTAATTGATTATGTGGGGACTTAAAATCCCCCCCCCCCCCCCAAAAGAAAAAAATATTGGCTGTCAATTGACATCAGGACTAGGTTCCAGACAGCGGTCGTGCAGCCCACATTGTGCCCAAAGTCCAACCGCACAACTGGGACATGACAGTTTTCAGCCAAGACACCTCCCAAAAAATTACGCAGCAATTGTGTTTTGGATTAAATATAGGTGGTATCAGTGGCCTGTGGCAGCCTGGCGGTGGGAGCTGCACAGGCAGCAGGAGCCGGGCAATGCAGCAGCAGGTGTAACGTGAGCCAGGAGCATGCCAGACGTGGCACTTGTCACATGTCACTTGGCACGTGTCACGTGCCAAGTGACATGTGCTAAGTGTCACGTGCCAATTGACAAGTGCAGAGTGACAGTCAGACAGCAGAGGAGAAGACACTAGTGCATACTAACTGTCACACTGGCACTGCTCACAGCACAGCAGTTCTGTAGAAAGCTAACACAGTAGTACTACTACTCTAACAACTACTCGCACTGACTGCAGTATTCCTAATCCCTAACCTAACTATACTGTAGCTAGCTAAGGCTAATAACTGGCCAGCAGGCAGCAGCTGGCCTGGCCTGTGCACAGCTCACACAGACACATAGCAGCTGCAGCAGCCCTGCAGCATAGTACACACTCTGACTGTCACACAATGAGATCAAGCTAATTAACATTACAAGAATAGTGTAGTAATAGTGAAGGGGTTAATCACTGAACAGCTTTAGGTTTATCACTGTGTACAACACTTGCTAGGCCAGCAGCACTGGAGCATGTCTCTGTGAGCATTCAGCAAGCTAGGACAATATGTCTCATCATGGCAGCCCTCCTTATTATACAGGGGCTGGCCAGGGTTCCTCTCTGTGATTGGTTGCTAGGGCTTCTGCTGGGTGCCCTCTGATTGGCTCAATGAGGTCAGGTGGGGCTGGCCAAGGTTCCCTTCAGTGATTGGTTGCTAGGGCTTCTGCTGGGAGCCCTCTGATTGGCTCAATGATGTCATCTCCTTAGTTACAGTATTCGGATCCGGATATCCGCCAGATATCTGGTATGCGACCAAATATTTGCAGATGGCTATCCGGATTTCCACAGAAATCCGGAAACTTGAAACAAAATCGGATAGCTGAAAAAAGTTTGGATATCCGGAATCCGGATGAGCAGCCCTGTCAGTGATGTCGCCGGAGGCATCCGATCCTGATCCCTGACGGGTAATATCAGTCACAGGTGGGTACAGACCTTTAGAGATCAGCAACTTTTTCATTCAGCAGTTTGTTAGATTTGTCTGCTTCCTCCTTTCCAGGCTGTGCATAAAAATACATCATTACAGTAATCAAACCTCAACAGGCCAGGCAAACCCCACCCACATCCAGGCAGCAGACAGTGATGTCACCAGTTACTAGAGTTGGGCCGAACCTCCGATTTTAGGTTCGCGAACCTGGTTCGCGAACTTCCGCGGAAGGTTCGGTTCGCGTTAAAGTTCGCGAACCGCAATAGACTTCAATAGGGATGCGAACTTTGAAAAAAAAAAATAATTATGCTGGCCACAAAAGTGATGGAAAAGATGTTTCAAGGGGTCTAACACCTGGAGGGGGGCATGGCGGAGTGGGATACATGCCAAAAGTCCCGGGGAAAAATCTGGATTTGACGCAAAGCAGCGTTTTAAGGGCAGAAATCACATTGAATGCTAAATGACAGGCCTAAAGTGCTTTCAAACATCTTGCATGTGTATACATCAATCAGGTAGTGTAATTAAGGTACTGCTTCACACTGACACACCAAACTCACCGTGTAACGCACCGCAAACAGCTGTTTGTGTAGTGACGGCCGTGCTGGACTGGTGCGCACCATGGCGAGAGTGCAGGTTTTGGTATACAGGTATACAGGAACAGGTATACAGGAACAGGTATACAGTGGCGGGTCCACTGAACAGAACAGGTATGCAGTGGCGGGTTCACTGAACAGGTATACAGTGGCGGGTCCACTGAACAGAACAGGTATGCAGTGGCGGGTCCACTGAACAGAACAGGTATGCAGTGGCGGGTTCACTGAACAGGTATACAGTGGCGGGTTCACTGAACAGGTATACAGTGGCGGGTTCACTGAACAGAACAGGTATGCAGTGGCGGGTTCACTAAACAGAACAGGTATACAGTGGCGGGTTCACAGAACAGGTATGCAGTGGCAGGTTCACTGAACACAACAGGTATGCAGTGGCAGGTTCACTGAACACAACAGGTATGCAGTGGCGGGTTCACTGAACAGGTATACAGTGGCGGGTTCACTAAACAGAACAGGTATACAGTGGCGGGTTCACTAAACAGAACAGGTATACAGTGGCGGGTTCACAGAACAGGTATGCAGTGGCAGGTTCACTGAACACAACAGGTATGCAGTGGCAGGTTCACTGAACACAACAGGTATGCAGTGGCGGGTTCACTGAACAGGTATACAGTGGCGGGTTCACTAAACAGAACAGGTATACAGTGGCGGGTTCACTAAACAGAACAGGTATACAGTGGCGGGTTCACAGAACAGGTATGCAGTGGCAGGTTCACTGAACACATCAGGTATGCAGTGGCGGGTTCACTGAACAGGTATACAGTGGCGGGTCCACTGAACAGAACAGGTATGCAGTGGCAGGTTCACTGAACAGGTATGCAGTGGTGGGTTCACAGCACAGGTATGCAGTGGTGGGTTCACAGCACAGGTATGCAGTGGTGGGTTCAATGAACAGGTATGCAGTGGTGGGTTCACAGCACAGGTATGCAGTGGTGGGTTCACAGCACAGGTATGCAGTGGTGGGTTCACAGCACAGGTATGCAGTGGTGGGTTCACAGCACAGGTATGCAGTGGTGGGTTCACAGAACAGGTATGCAGCCAGACAGGAACAAGTTAAGCCTAACTAATCTTTCCCTGAGAGACAGTCTGCAGCAGCTCGCCCTACTCTCACTAACGCAGGCAGCACACGAGTGACCGTAATGGCCGCCGCTGCCTGCCTTATATAAGGGGGGGTGGGGCTCCAGGGGCTAGTGTAGCCTAATTGGCTACACTGGGCCTGCTGACTGTGATGTAGAGGGTCAAAGTTGACCCATGTGCATTATGGGGCGAACCGAACTTCCGCAAAGGTTCGCCTGCGGGACGCGAACGCGAACCACTGAAGTTCGCATGGAACCGTTTGCAGGCGAACCGTTCGGCCCAACTCTACCAGTTACCATATAAACAGAAAGAGTCTCTACTGTTTACTACAACAACCACTTCTTAGATTATAAAAAAGCAGACAAACCCCTCATACAACTAGGCAGCATGTTTCTATGGTCACGCTGCTTGCAACGCAGGTGGCCATAGCGACGCACAGTACTGCAGTGCTATACGGTTGTCCCTAATGCGGTTCATTTACAATGAATGGAATTGCAATACAGATGCGCATAAATGCATGCAACCATGCATTATGATTCCGTTGTGAATCGCAACGCATGGATGGGGACATCGGTCTATGCACTTATGTCCTTGCAGATCCCATTGTACTGTCGAAAACACAGCCATAATCGCACAGGTGGAAATGAGGCCTTAATACCAATTTCAGCACCAAACAGCATAATGTGCAGTGGGCCTCCCACAAACCCTAATTGCGTATAATGTTTCACCCTCTAATCAACATAATTAGGTAGCCTTTCCTCAAACATAATTGAGCAGAGTAAAACAAGTAGTTATGTAATGTTCCGCCGTCAACATAATTAAGCAGTGTTTTCCCTCAAGAAAACACAATGTGGCACAGAGATCACAATCCTCTTCCTGTACTTGGCTATCAGCCCAACATAAAATGATATCTTTAAATACCACGAAATCACAGAGCAGTCTCTGTGTAACCACTAAAATGTGATTTCACTTTTTATTATTAATCTTTATTTATATAGCGCGAACATATTACGCAGCACTGTACAACAGACGGGGAGATAGTACAACATTAAACAATGTTCCTCAGAGACCGCGTTAAATAATGATGCACAAAGCCAAAACGATGCTTTAGGAACAAGTCAGAGCCTGCAATGGCCGCTGAAGTTGGGCAAAGCATGCTGGGAGATTTCCCAAGAGAAACGAAGAGCTGCCGGCGCTCTGACTTGATTTCATCAGCTTGAATTCAGCTCCCAGAAACCGTAGATTGAGGTCAGACTCTTCCAGGGGAGCATTACAAAAACTATTGATGAAGATGGCTGTAGCATACAGCGATGGGCTACGTCACGCCAATACAGCCACGCCGCCGGAGATATTTCTATGCAAATAACAGACAGCATCTACAAAACACACACAAGTCTTCCAATGCCAAGCATGACCCCAGCAAAATTACTTGACATCGACTCGAATTAATGATTCCGCAGAGAGTTAAGCCAAAAATACGATGAGAGCCCTTCAAAGTCCTAAAGCAGAACAACAAACATGATTGCAGTGGCCGGGGATGACTTTGTACAGGAAATATGCTTGTGCTACAGATACACGGTGAGCCCCTCGCCTGATATGGCCAGAGGTCTACTCTCCGGTGCAGACTGTGTATAGCAAGCATACTTGTACTGCAGGTACATGGTGAACCCCTCTCAGGGCACATCTGGCTACCTATATTGGAGCACATCTGGATTTATACTATAATGGGAGGGGGGGGCATCTGCTACCTATACTGAGGGCTAGATAATACTGGGGGCACATCTGGTTACCAATGCTGGCCATGCATATCTGCTATCTGTACTGGTTACCTATTGGAGAGGATACTGAATACTGGGCACACATCTGCTAACAATACTCCGGATACATCTGCTACCTATACTGAGGGGCACTGCCTAATACTAGAGTCTTATTGGTCGCATATACTTAATACAGGGGGCACATCTGGCTACCTATACTTGGGGGAAGGAGGGGGGTCTACTTCTTATACTAAGGGCCTCCCCAAAACAGGGGGCATATCCAGGGCCGGTTCTAGATTTTTTTGCTGCCTGTGTCAAACTTGCAAGGATACACCCCCCCCCCTTATTTTGAAGAAGAAAAAAAAGACCCTCATTAGGTAGGTAGCCAGGTATAGGTGCCCCCAGTATAGGTGTATAGGTAGTTGGGAATAGTTGGCCCCAGTACAGATCAGCCAGGTATAGCTGCCCCAGTATAGGTGCCATAAGTATAGGGTATCCTGGTATAGGTGCCTTGTGTATAGGTTAGCCAGGTATAGTTGACCCTAGTATAGGAAGCCAGGTATAGGGAGCCAAGTATAGGTGCCCCCAGTATAGGTAGCCAGGCATAATTGGCCCCAGTATATAGGTAGCCAGGTATAGTTGCGACCCGTATAGGTCAGACAATAGGTGCCTCCAGTAAAGGAAGCCAGGCATCGTTGCCTCCAGTGTATAGGTAGCAAGGTAAAAGTGCCTCCGGTAAAGGTCAGCCAGTTATAGATGCCTGTATTATAAGCTAGCTAGTTATAGTTGCCCCCAGTAGGTAGCCGACTCCACTCTTTGAAGAGTGGAGTCAGTCTCTGTCCACTTACCCCCTCCAGTCCTGGCGACGGCTGAGTGGCTTGTAGTTTCAAGCCTGTAACCAGTGGGCTGGTTCCTCCCCTCATTCTGGTGGTGTTCTAAGCGCAAGTTGGGCGGGCGGCAGGCAGCTCCATTCTTCTTCTGGTCCGGACTTCCGTCTTCTGCCTCCGCCCACTGTCCCCATAATCATTATGACACCACTGATGAGGACAGTGGGCAGAGGCAGAAGATGGAAGTCCAGACTGGAAGAAAAGTGAAGCTGCCTGCCCTCCATGCATGCGGGAGGGTGGTTGTTCCTTCGCGTTCTGGTGGCAGAGCGGTGAAGGGCGGGTGGCAGGCAGCTTCACTCTTCCTCTGGACTTCTGTCTTCTGCCTCCGCCCGCCATCATCATCAGTATGTGCAGGGTGGGCACTGGACAGGTAGCGTCCAGGCAGACAGTAGCCAGGCGAATGGAACGGGCGGCGGACAGACGGGTGGTGGCAGCAGGCCAGGCAATGCCACTCACTTCTGGTTTCTGCCTGGCACACCTCCAGACTTCCGCCTCCTGAAAAAGGTGCATCAGTCCGCTTCATGAGCGGCCCGGGCCTGGGCACATCCGCTACCAATACAGAATAGGGGGTACACATCTGCCTAATACTGCGGGAAAATGTTCTACCTATATTGGTGGAAACTGCCCAAAACTGAGGGCTTATTGGTCACAGATGCTAAGGATGGTGGGGGCTAATTAATTCTGGTGGCACATCTGGTTACCTATCCTGTGGGGGGGGATGTACTGGTTGGGCTATCATCTGCTACCTGTACTGAGGGTCTACATAATGGGGGGGGGGGGATCTGACTACCTATATGGGATGGGGGGCACATTTAAATCTGTACTAAGGAGACTAATACTGGGCATATCTAAATACCTATACTGTGGAGAGACATCTGCTACCTATACTGGCAGGGAGTATGTATACTGGGGGCATATTTGGCTACCTATACTGGGAGGGACTACCTATACTGAGGGCACATCTGGCTACCTAATACTCATATTTAGAGGCATACCTGGCTACCTAACACCTGCCACTATAAAGAACTGGTGGCACTGGGAAGTTTGTGAAAGCTCAGTCTGGTCTCATATCTGCTTGTGTGTGATGTGTGAATTGCATGTCCTGCCATGTAACTCTTGTCATTAGATTCCATCAGTTTCCCTTCAGTTTTATAGTATGAGGAAAAGTTTTTTTTCTATAATCGGCAGAAAAATATATAGGTGAGATGACAATCTCTTATTTCCATATTCCACCTGCCATGTTGAGTGACCATAAATCTCAGATTAGTTATGACACAAGAGCTGTCCCAGCAAAACATGCTCCTAAAGACCAGGGGTCTTAACGCCTCTAGAAGCTTTAAGGTGGCCATACATCAGGCGACTTGGCAGACGATCGACCATCCAATTCAATTGTTATAATCGAATTGGATGAAAATCTGTGCTGCCAAGTGAATGCCTGACCGAAAATGCAACCAATTTCGGGGACGAAAATTGGACGCATTCTTGATCATGCATGCTGCAAGATGTTGCTCAATGAGGTGCACGCCATTAATGGCGTGCAATCTCCCGATGATCGAAACAAAACCGCCCGATGCTGTCTCCCCTAATGTTAATGCCCCCCCCCCCCCCCGTGCAAAATGTATACATTACCTGTCCGTGGCCTCCGCTTGTCCCTCTACTGGTCCGGGCACATTCTCCTCTCCATACACACATGCCCCATGTGGTTTCCTAGTAAGGGTGTGCGTGTGATGTCACACACACACACACATGTCCTTACTAGGAAACCACTTGGGGTGCGCGTGTATGCAGAGGAGGCCGTGGAGAGGTAATGTATGCACTTTATACGGGGCACCAGGTGGACATTGACATTAGGGGAGACGGACATATGTAGCGCGCAAGGCTGGTTCCTGAAAGATTTCATGCTGAAATTGATCGGGAATCGGCCTGGTGTATGGGCAGCTGACAGATCTCTCTCATCACATTCGATAAGAGAGAGCGTTGTCTCTTGGTTGAATCTGCCCATACATCGCTAGAGGTATGGATACCTTGACTGGCTTCAAAAAGATCCTTATCTGAGGTGTACACAGACTGTGACCAGAGAGACAAACTGAAACACAGAAAATGTATATTTCTCCATATTTCAAGCCTTCAGAAAAATGCTAGCTGAATAATCTTTTCCAAAGTTGTTGGGCTCATGCTGACACGCGGTCCGGGAAATTCCCACACAAAACAGAGATTCCCACGCTGAGATATTAAGTATCATAATCATATCTTATATCTGTGGACTCTTGGTGCCCCCCGAATGCAGGGGTACAGGCCGTTTGTTGGTAGGACTGGTGAGTGGAATAATTGTGTTCTGCCCCATTTTTTCTCTTCTGTAAGGGAGTTGGTCTTTTTCCTCCTTCAGGGAAGGCCTCAGCTCTTATGTCAACCCCTCCCTTCAGGACGAGGTATTTAATGCTGGGTACACACTGAGATTTTCTGGCAGATTTACTGTCAGATCGATTATTTCCAACATGTCCGATCTGATTTCCCGACTGTTTTCCGTTCACTCCTATTGGAAATCAGATCGGAAATATTGGAAATAATTGATACGACAGTAAATCTGCAAGAAAATCTCATAGTGTGCACCTAGCAATTAGAGTTTGTTACACTCAGATCTCAGGGTCCATTGTGCTTTGTCTATTACCCTATATACTCGAGTACAAGTTTAGAACTTTAGGTCTGAGTCGCTAAATAGAAGTATAGGGGTCGACTTATACGCGAGTCACTGGCAACACTGAGCACACTGACTAATGTGTGTACTGTATTTGACATTCCCATCTGCAGCAATTTACCCTGTGGTAAGTGACACTGTCTTGATGAAAGTTCTGGCCACAACAATTAACAAGGAAAGGGGCAGAGGGAAACATACTGGGCTACAAGAGGGGGAGTGAATAATTGCTGCACTTGGGGGCCTGAAGGAGGTATTGGCTGCACTTAAAGGAGAACTGTAGTGAGAGGTATATGGAGGCTGCCATATTGATTTCCTTTTAAGCTATACCAGTTGCCTGGCAGCCCTGCTGATCTATTTGGCTTCAGTAGTGTGAATCACACCAGAAACAAGCATGCAGCTAATCTTGTCAGATCTTACAAAAATGTCAAACATCGCATCTGCTGCATGCTTGTTCAGGGTCTAGGGCTAAAATTATTGGAGGCAGAGGATCTGCAGGATAGCCAGGTAACTGGTATTGCTTAAAAGAAAATCAATATGGTAGCCTCCATATACCTTTCACTACAGTTCTCCTTTAAGGGGCAGGAGGCGGTAATGGCTGCAATACTGTATGCCATGCAGTCATTAACCTGGGCTCCAAGTGCAGCTGTTAATTCTTTCTGGTCCCAAGTGCAGCCATTAACTTTGCTGTGTAGACTTATACTTGAGTCAATAAAGCATTCCAGCTTAAAGTGGAACGAAACACAGCATTTCTTCTTTGCTCTAAAAGATTATTTACAGCATATAATATACTAACACATTTTTTTTTAGTAAAACAGCATTCAAAGGTTTAGATCACAGGACTGATTTTTTCTTCTGCAGGGGCAACCTCATCTGAACTGGTGATAACCTTATCTTGTGTTTACATTCTTCACTTGATACAATTTAGTAAACAATCTCTGACTGTGCAGAAACGTCTGCTAATGAGTCCTAAACTGAAACCATGCTCAGAAATCCTTACTGGGTGCATTTACAATAGAAATTTAACAGTTATGAATAAAATGCACCAGCAGCTTTCAAAGTAAATAAACTGAACGTTGGGAACTTATAATTTGTAAATTAATAATAATACATGTGCACAAAAGCAAATATGATAATTGTATGCGTTATAAAAAGTAGGAAAACACCTTTTATGGAATATTTTGTCAGAGTTTAAAACCGCTTTAAGAGGGTTGAATATTGGAGTCGACTTATACATGAGGTTGACTTGTATTCCAGTATCAACGGTATCTGTTGTCAAAATACCACCCGGCAGGCTGGCAGGGCACTGGCCACAAATCATCATGGGCACAACAACCAATCTTAAACATTTACTGTGCTCACAGTGGATTCGCCTCCAGAAGTCTATAGTGAATGAGACCTGTATGGCAACCGTGGCCTAGTACGACAGAATTGGAGGGTGTTTGTCACACACATACACTGTGCGGGTCTAGTTAAAAATGGCGCCAGACATAGTTTTTATAAAAATGGCGCCTCATAGGAAATCATTGTAGAATGTTTTTTATCGTTTCTGACTGTTAAAAAATGGCGCCGTTGTCCTAAACGATATTTTTCGTTTATGTTTTTGCTTTTTGCATCTCACTAATGCCCTTCCCTCCCTCCCTGCAGAGTGCGAGCGGTGCGTTAGATATGAGAAGACTCACCGGGATCCGTCATGCCAGCGATGACAGCTTCTCTCCCTGCAGCGCTCCCAGCGTCATCTCCTAGGTAACAGCGTGTCTCCTCACTGTGACGCGCCTGCACGTACTGGCGGCGGCGCGTCACAGTAAGGAGACACGCTGTTACCTAGTAGATGATGCTCGGCGCGCTGCGGGGAGAGAAGCGGACATTGCAGACATGTCAAGTCCCGTTGAGTCTTCTCATACGAACGTTCCGCTCGCACTCTGCAGGGAGGGAGGCAGGCTACATGTCGCCGCTGATCTGAGGTCTCCTATTATGGTACCCAGCCTGCACTAGCCACCCAGCCTGCACCTAAAACGAAAAAAAAAAAACATAAAACGATATTTTTCGTTTAGAAGACATTTTCGTTCACTGTCTGGCGCCATTATTTGGCCGGCGCCATTTTTAACGGACCCGACACTGTGCACTCCTATACTGCACACACACCTATTGTACACACACATCGGCACTCACCATTGTCTATGGCTAGGATCAGAGCGGTGTATGTGTTGTTGTGGACGAATGCGGATTCCCGATCGAGCGGAGACGTGGTGTTGACCGTCCCATTTAGCGGATTGATGTAGAGCCAGCCAGCATCATCTCGCAGCATGGAGAACCTATAACGACAAAGCATGTATGTTCAGATATAGAGTAACATAACATACAGAACTCTATATCCAGAACCAGCACATACTACCAGCAATCTGAATGCCAAAACACATCCTGATCCATATCAGTCTCTATTCTCTATTACCCAATGCAAGTGTAAGGCGCACACCTGGGAATGGGCACTACACACTACCCAATCCTGGGCAAAACTAGAAAACAAATTACAGCTGCTCCAACCTAGTTTACACCTTATGTGGCTGCAGTACAGGGGGCAACACAATACAAAAAAACTATCAACAAGTCTGCAAAATTACCCGAGTCTGAAATAATTACACACAAATATAAGTTACATATGTGTGAAAATACATGGGAAGCTGCAGTGCCTCACTGAGGTCATGTCTAGAACTTCAGTCCTATTCTACACTGAAAACATCCAAACTATGGAAATGGAGATTAATGGTGTTCTCAATGCTGAGAAATAAAGGCAGATACTTATCTATAATGCAATACCATCAGAGAGGTGTATGATTGGCCCCAAATGTATTCTGCAGCAGGACAACGACCCAAAACATGCAGCCAAAGTCATTAAAGGAGTTATCAGGGAAAATACAACAAATGAGCTTTACTCACCTGGGGCTTTCTCCAGCCCCTTGCAGCCGACTGTCCCACGCTGTCACCTACGCTCCCCGCCGCTGTCCCTCTCTTGCTGCACGGTGCAGAGGCCGACCGCGGGGTTGGCCTAACTGCGCCTGCGCGAATCGCCAAATCTGATGGCAGCCCTGTCCATGCAGCTGTTATTGTCATGTTAGTGGCTGCATAGTGTACCGGTTAAGGGCTCTGCCTCTGACACAGGTGACCCAGGTGCTTTGAGTCCACCAGGAAATAAAGTGCAATATAAATCTTCTTTTTGCACTCTATAGGCTTGAATCACTAAACTGTGATAACTCAAATATCACACGTTATGAAAAGATATCACACCTTATCATAATTACCACGTCTTATCAGATCAGCATAGCGAGCTCTACGAACCCTCAGGGGCACAGGGCAGGACGAGTGCCATTGCCAATTAGCAGGCATAAGTTCGTAGCGCTCGCTATGCTACTCTGATAAGGTGTGATATCTTTCATAAGGTGTGATATATTTCATAAGGTGTTATATTGTTTCATAAGGTGTGATATTTCAGTTATCACGGTTTACTGAATCAAGCCCTATCTGTGGGCTGCTGCACTTCTGTTTATCTTTAGCATCCATCTACATGCATTATGCTCTTAATGTACTTGAATGATTTTGCACTAAGATAGCACTTTATTCCACAAATGTGGATGTATATGGTGTATGTTTTCTTTGATTTCAGGTGTGATATATATATATTGGAATTAACTCTGACTGAGCTATAGCACTGTACTCTTGCACTACTATACTGAACCCGGGTTCACACAGCCTAGGGGGGCTATACAGAGAGCCCCTAGTCTTGTTCGTAACATACTATTGTGTATTCAACAAATTGTTTATTGCAACAGATTATACAAGCATGGAGGATTTTTATGGGATGTTTTAAGTGTTCTTCATTGTTTTATATACCTATTTGGTGGATCGTTGTATAGGAAAGATCTTTTGATATTGCATTTAAGACAAATTCTGAGTGGCGCTTTCTACAGGGTTTCTTTTCTTGGTCTGGGTAATCTAGCAGCTGACCTGACCACAGAAGGGTAAGACCCGGGTCACACTTGCGGTGAAGTGGCAAATGGATCTGTGAAAACGGATCTGATCACCGGTCAATCGGATCCATTTTCACTCCATTTCCATTCCGCTGGTTCCGTTCCGTTTCCCCCACATCCCCCCAGACCGCCACCCCCAAAGTGGATTTTTCTATTTAGAACAGTCCATTTGTTCACTAGTGTGAAGAAACTTTCCGTTTTCTCATTGCCCCCAATGTAGCGCTTCAGCCTCCGTTTCAGGTCCGCTGGGCTGCAGTGTCCGGAAAACCTGGTGCTGCGAGAAACTTGCTGTCTGTTCAGTGGAACGTACGGAACGGATCCGTTCAAACTGATGGATGTGAACGGTTCCATAGGTTAACCGTTCGCATCAGTTCCACTTGTACAGTATCCGTTGCATTCCGTGAATGGATCGTTTTTTAACGCAATTGTGAACCAGGCCTTTAAGTTTGGATCTATTTTGATTGGCCAATCACTGACCAATTTTACCACCTCCATGTAGTAGGAGGGTTTACCTACACAATCTGCTCATAGTATTCAATATCTATTGGCCCTCATACTACCTGGAGGTGGTTAAATTAGTCAGTGGTTGGCCAATCATAATTAAAAGTGTGTACCAGGCTCGGAACCTTCTACACACTTTAAATTATGATTGGCCAGTCACCGACCAATTTGACCACCTCCTATGCAAGAGCATACCTACACAATCTGGTCGTAGTATTCAAATTCTATTGTCTTAAAGCCTGGTATACACTTTCAATCATATTTGGCCAATCACTGACTAATTTTACCACCTCTATGTAGTATGAGAGTTAACAGATATTAAACACTATGAGCAGATCGTGTAGGTAGACCCTCATACTATTGGAGGTGGTACAATTGGTCAGTGATTAGCCAATCAAAATTAAAAGTGTGTACCAGGCTTTAAAGAGTACCCAAGGCGGAAAATATATTATAGAACACAGAGGCATGTTTTCTGCCCATTTACATGCCTCTGTGTCCTTCTGGTGCTGCTGCCAGTCACCCCCCTCCCCTCCCCCCAGCAGAGTAGGCAGCAGGTACTAATAACACCATTACTTCCATTTCTTGTGTTTCCTAGTTTCACTTCCTCTGATTTCCCCCATCCAGGGAGACATTTCTGAGATGAAACAGCAACAGGAATGCTAAATATCCTTTTCTCTCACGGAATTATCTTTCCAAAACTCAAACCTGGGACTGTTCTTAGCTCTCTCCAGATAACCACAATTTCCACCGCATTGCATGTTTGCCTGTTAACAAAACCCTTTACCTAACTTGATTACACATAAACCATCTGTAAGCATTTATCAGACACAGGTGATGAGGCATAAAGAGAATAGTGTAAACAAGGGAAAGTATTGAGAGGACAGTATAGAGATGCACTGCTTTGACTCAGAGGGTACAGGGGCAGTAATCAGGGTCAGAAAGGTGGAGAGAGAATAATAATACAGCAAATGTCAGGATATAATACACACAACGTCCAGGGGTAAGAGACTGGCGGATATCGTGCTAGCTACATAGAAGGGGGTATTATGCTATTGGTGTACCTGGATACACACTATACAGAGATGTGAGTCATCAGCAGTCACTGTGCTGCATAATAGCCCCCCAGGAGGAGGACAGATACAACATACATCACTGACCGCTGTCACTAACAGGCGCTGGCAAAGCATAGACACCAAACCCTGCTAGCTGCAAGACAGGATAGATCAGGGGTCCTCAAACGTTTTGGGTCGAGGGCCATGTCAACATACTTCAGACTGCTGGGGGGCCGGAGTATAATTAAGATGATGTAGAAGTCTTTGCAGGCCAGACAGTGAAGCATACTCGGGTGACAACCTGCAGTGGACAGCAGTGTGTCACCTGATGTGGAATTTGAATGGAAACCAGCGAAATTACTGCTTTCTGGCTCCCATGTGGATGGGTAGTGCCAGCACTGCTATTCGATATGCGGACCACCAATATTTAATGATGTAGCTGACCGCATCTATAAGTAATACATTTTGTGTGTGGGGGCGGTAAAAAAGCCTCAGGGGGGCACATTCGGCCCGCGGGCCTTATTTTGAGGACCACTGGGATAGATGATAATGTAATAAAACTACGGAGTAACTATAAACACTCAGATCATCCATCACTGACCGCTGTCACTGACCGCTGTCACTGACAGGCACTGGCAATGTATATACACCAAACCCTCCTAGCTGCAAGACAGGATAGATGATAATGTAACAACCATAAACACTCAGCTCATTCATCATATGGAAGCCCGGATCACCTGCTAACATTTCAGGCAAATACATTAGGAAGTAAGGCCATAGCACTCCATAAATCTACTCTGTTATTGTAAGATAAGGTTGGCTGAATTTAGAGAAACACAACGTTACTTCTCTTCACCAAGAAAATACAGACAATACCCATAGGGATTACCCACACGTAAAGGAGTATTACACACGTATAACAGTATTACTCACATGTATAGGAGTATTACTCATACGTACGGGAGTATTACTCACATGTATTAGAGTATTACGCACCGGTATAGGAGTATTACTCACACATATAGGAGTATTACTCACATGTATACGAGTATTACATGTATTGGAGTATTACTCATATGTATAGGGGTATTACTCGCACGTGCAGGAGTATTACTCACATATATACTCCTATACAGGTGACTAATACATGTAAGTAACACTCCTGTACATGTGAGTAATACGCCTACAGGTGTGACTGATACTCTCATACTTGTGAGTAATACTCCTATATCTGTGAGTAATACGCCTATACAGGTGCGTAATCTAATACATAAGAGTAATACTCCTATATATGTGAGTAACACTCCTATATGTATAGGTAGTACTGTGATAGATGTGAGTAATAATCCTATACGGGTGCAAAATACTCTAATACATGTGAGTAATACTCCAATACATGTGACTAATACTCTTATATGTATGGGTAATACTCTAATACATATGAGTAATACTCCAATACATGTGACTAATACTCTTATATGTATGGGTAATACTCTAATACATATGAGTAATACTCCTATACATGTAATACTCCTGTATGTGTGAGTAATACTTCTTTATGTGTAGGTAATACTCTAATAAATGTAATATATAATACACCTATACCGGTGTGTATGTAATACTCTAATACATATATAGGAGTGTTACTCACATGTATTGGAGTATTACACGTATAGGAGCCCGAATTGTTATCTAGCTTTTATATTGACTACTCACAAACACAGCGATATTACACATGTAGGAGTGTTACTCACACGCATACAGGTATTACACATAAAAGCCTTCAGTGCAAATTATCTCACCTTATATGGATTACACCCATATATAGGAGTATTACTCACATGTACAGGAGCCTGCAATTGGAATCATTATTGTATGTCTATATTGATTACTCACATGCATAGGAGTATTATTCACATGTATTAATATTACACATATAGGTGTATTACTCAGACATATAGGAGTATTATTCACATGAATGGGAGTATTACACATATAGGTGTATTACTCAGGCATACAGGAGCTGGCAGAGCAAATTATAGCCACACTCCTGTGTAGCACACCTGAACTAAAGTAAAACATGATTAAAAGCCATACCTGGGGCTTCTTTCAGCCCCCATAATCTTCCTTGCCTCCAGTTTCTTCAGCCTCCCCTCCATCATGCTGTTGTTGCCCCTCTTAGTTTTGAGTGGGTTCAGTCACCACTGTGGCGCATGCTCTGTCCTGTCTGCGCACCTCCCTGATTGCGCTCCCGAGCAGTTGTGCACGGTAACAAGGCTTAGGAGCATTCTGCGCATGCATGATTACAATTCTTTGCGCAGAAAGCCCCTGGCTCCAGCTGCCCTGCACAGCTTCTCTGGAGTCTCTACATTCCAGCGCACAACTCTACATTTTGGCTTTACCGTGTGCCAAAATGTCCTAGTGCTATTTTTCCTTGAATGCAAATGCAGATATTCCTGTGTCTTTGCTCTATCTATCTGTATTTTTCCACAGATGTTCCTGAAAGAAATCAATATGGCGGCACTTCCTGTTATGCAGCCCTCCCTGCACAGAAGATACAGGAATTTTACAAGCATTAGTAAACCATTGAGACTGTCCAGAGATTTGTATTTTTATAATGAAATGCGGCTTTTAGCATTAAATCATTATTGGCTCACATTCTGAAATCTTCCCATTTTATCATCCGTATTGCCATTAAGTGACGCCAACGTCGTACAATAATGCTTATGAGTTGATGCTATTATCCGTCTGCTAGAAATACTATCAAAACACAACCTGCGGAGCAGTCCTAAAACTGAACTCCTGGCTGTCGGCTACACATACCTACGCAATGAGGCCCGGCGTAGCGGAAACCTACAGCCAACACAGCAGCTTGTGAATGGCGAGGGGAGGGGCTTTTATGAGATCACAGAGCTGGTTGTGCTACCGCAGCCATACGCTTACACATGCACTCTCCATCCAACCAGGAGAAGGGCCAAAAATATCACAGCAGCACGTTTCCAGAGCAGGGATCCGGCCAGACACATCCCTCCTGGAGTCATCAGACTTGGCTGAACGTCTGGGGGAGAGGAGGGAGGGTGGGAGAGGGAACTGCGGCAAAAGGAAACATATTGAGCATATTGAGTTCACCGGCAACACGGCAGACTCATGCCAAATTGTTGCTGAAATCGCAGGAATTTGCCAATTTTGTTTTGTCATATTCTAGAACACCGTAGGAAGCCCATCGGAAAAAGGAAAAACCAATTCTGGCAATCTGCGGTCATAAAGTTTACGGAGGAAGAGGAGGCGGTTCACGCAATCATTACGAGAGAGAAAATCGGAGAGGAAAGAACTAGGAGCAATCTGGAGGTAGTTTACTTTTTCAGTCAATTGAGGAATCAAACAAGAAGATAGCGTGTCTGAAGCGGGAGCCCTGCAGAGAAGGAAAGAGGCATTGTGTATCTAACCATACTAACCATACACAATTACATTCTACTAGTGTACTACATTCTGCATGTGTGTCCTCCTTATCTCACTGCCATACACACCGACAATAGTAACACACTGCGTGTCCTTATCTCACTGCCATACACACCGACAATAGTAACACAACTGCGTGTCCTTATCTCACTGCCACACACATGGACCATAGTAACACAACTGCGTGTCCTTATCTCACTGCCATACACACCGACAATAGTAAGACAACTGCGTGTCCTTATCTCACTGCTCTCCCATCACTGCCACACACCGACAATAGTAACACAACTGCGTGTCCTTATATCACTGCTCTCCCATCACTGCCACACACACGGACAATAGTAACACAATTGTGTGTCCTTATATCACTGCTCTCCCATCACTGCTACACACACTGACAATAGTAACACAACAGTGTGTCCTTATACCACTGCTCTCCCATCACTGCCACACACACTGACAATAGTAACACAACAGTGTGTCCTTATATCACTGCTCTCCCATCACTGCCACACACATGGACAATAGTAACACAACAGTGTGTCCTTATATCACTGCTCTCCCATCACTGCCACACACACTGACAATAGTAACACAACTGCGTGTCCTTATATCACTGCTCTCCCATCACTGCTACACACACTGACAATAGTAACACAACTGTGTGTCCTTATATCACTGCTCTCCCATCACTGCTACACACTGACAATAGTAACACAACTGTGTGTCCTTATATCACTGCTCTCCCATCACTGCCACACACATGGACAATAGTAACACAACAGTGTGTCCTTATATCACTGCTCTCCCATCACTGCCACACACATGGACAATAGTAACACAACAGTGTGTCCTTATATCACTGCTCTCCCATCACTGCCACACACACTGACAATAGTAACACAACTGCGTGTCCTTATATCACTGCTCTCCCATCACTGCTACACACACTGACAATAGTAACACAACTGTGTGTCCTTATATCACTGCTCTCCCATCACTGCCACACACACTGACAATAGTAACACAACTGTGTGTCCTTATATCACTGCTCTCCCATCACTGCCACACACATGGACAATAGTAACACAACTGTGTGTCCTTATATCACTGCTCTCCCATCACTGCCACACACATGGACAATAGTAACACAACTGTGTGTCCTTATATCACTGCTCTCCCATCACTGCTACACACATGGACAATAGTAACACAACTGTGTGTCCTTATATCACTGCTCTCCCATCACTGCCACACACACTGACAATAGTAACACAACTGTGTGTCCTTATATCACTGCTCTCCCATCACTGCCACACACACTGACAATAGTAACACAACTGCGTGTCCTTATATCACTGCTCTCCCATCACTGCTACACACACTGACAATAGTAACACAACTGTGTGTCCTTATATCACTGCTCTCCCATCACTGCCACACACATGGACAATAGTAACACAACTGTGTGTCCTTATACCACTGCTCTCCCATCACTGCCACACACATGGACAATAGTAACACAACTGTGTGTCCTTATATCACTGCTCTCCCATCACTGCCACACACACTGACAATAGTAACACAACTGTGTGTCCTTATATCACTGCTCTCCCATCACTGCCACACACACTGACAATAGTAACACAACTGCGTGTCCTTATATCACTGCTCTCCCATCACTGCTACACACACTGACAATAGTAACACAACTGTGTGTCCTTATATCACTGCTCTCCCATCACTGCCACACACACTGACAATAGTAACACAACTGTGTGTCCTTATATCACTGCTCTCCCATCACTGCCACACACACTGACAATAGTAACACAACAGTGTGTCCTTATATCACTGCTCTCCCATCACTGCCACACACATGGACAATAGTAACACAACTGCATGTCCTTATATCACTGCTCTCCCATCACTGCTACACACACTGACAATAGTAACACAACAGTGTGTCCTTATATCACTGCTCTCCCATCACTGCCACACACACTGACAATAGTAACACAACTGCGTGTCCTTATATCACTGCTCTCCCATCACTGCCACACACACTGACAATAGTAACACAACTGCATGTCCTTATATCACTGCTCTCCCATCACTGCTACACACACTGACAATAGTAACACAACTGCGTGTCCTTATACCACTGCTCTCCCATCACTGCTACACACACTGACAATAGTAACACAACTGCGTGTCCTTATACCACTGCTCTCCCATCACTGCCACACACACTGACAATAGTAACACAACAGTGTGTCCTTATATCACTGCTCTCCCATCACTGCCACACACATGGACAATAGTAACACAACAGTGTGTCCTTATATCACTGCTCTCCCATCACTGCCACACACACTGACAATAGTAACACAACTGTGTGTCCTTATATCACTGCTCTCCCATCACTGCCACACACACTGACAATAGTAACACAACTGTGTGTCCTTATATCACTGCTCTCCCATCACTGCCACACACATGGACAATAGTAACACAACAGTGTGTCCTTATATCACTGCTCTCCCATCACTGCCACACACATGGACAATAGTAACACAACAGTGTGTCCTTATATCACTGCTCTCCCATCACTGCCACACACACTGACAATAGTAACACAACTGTGTGTCCTTATATCACTGCTCTCCCATCACTGCCACACACACTGACAATAGTAACACAACTGCGTGTCCTTATATCACTGCTCTCCCATCACCGCTACACACACTGACAATAGTAACACAACTGTGTGTCCTTATATCACTGCTCTCCCATCACTGCCACACACACTGACAATAGTAACACAACAGTGTGTCCTTATATCACTGCTCTCCCATCACTGCCACACACACTGACAATAGTAACACAACTGTGTGTCCTTATATCACTGCTCTCCCATCACTGCCACACACATGGACAATAGTAACACAACAGTGTGTCCTTATATCACTGCTCTCCCATCACTGCCACACACATGGACAATAGTAACACAACTGTGTGTCCTTATATCACTGCTCTCCCATCACTGCCACACACATGGACAATAGTAACACAACAGTGTGTCCTTATATCACTGCTCTCCCATCACTGCCACACACATGGACAATAGTAACACAACTGTGTGTCCTTATATCACTGCTCTCCCATCACTGCCACACACATGGACAATAGTAACACAACTGTGTGTCCTTATATCACTGCTCTCCCATCACTGCCACACACACTGACAATAGTAACACAACTGTGTGTCCTTATATCACTGCTCTCCCATCACTGCCACACACACTGACAATAGTAACACAACTGCGTGTCCTTATATCACTGCTCTCCCATCACTGCTACACACACTGACAATAGTAACACAACTGTGTGTCCTTATATCACTGCTCTCCCATCACTGCCACACACATGGACAATAGTAACACAACTGCATGTCCTTATATCACTGCTCTCCCATCACTGCTACACACACTGACAATAGTAACACAACAGTGTGTCCTTATATCACTGCTCTCCCATCACTGCCACACACACTGACAATAGTAACACAACTGCGTGTCCTTATATCACTGCTCTCCCATCACTGCCACACACATGGACAATAGTAACACAACTGCATGTCCTTATATCACTGCTCTCCCATCACTGCTACACACACTGACAATAGTAACACAACAGTGTGTCCTTATATCACTGCTCTCCCATCACTGCCACACACACTGACAATAGTAACACAACTGCGTGTCCTTATATCACTGCTCTCCCATCACTGCCACACACACTGACAATAGTAACACAACTGCATGTCCTTATATCACTGCTCTCCCATCACTGCTACACACACTGACAATAGTAACACAACTGCGTGTCCTTATACCACTGCTCTCCCATCACTGCTACACACACTGACAATAGTAACACAACTGCGTGTCCTTATACCACTGCTCTCCCATCACTGCCACACACACTGACAATAGTAACACAACAGTGTGTCCTTATATCACTGCTCTCCCATCACTGCCACACACATGGACAATAGTAACACAACAGTGTGTCCTTATACCACTGCTCTCCCATCACTGCCACACACATGGACAATAGTAACACAACTGTGTGTCCTTATATCACTGCTCTCCCATCACTGCCACACACATGGACAATAGTAACACAACAGTGTGTCCTTATATCACTGCTCTCCCATCACTGCCACACACATGGACAATAGTAACACAACAGTGTGTCCTTATATCACTGCTCTCCCATCACTGCCACACACACTGACAATAGTAACACAACTGTGTGTCCTTATATCACTGCTCTCCCATCACTGCCACACACACTGACAATAGTAACACAACTGCGTGTCCTTATATCACTGCTCTCCCATCACTGCCACACACACTGACAATAGTAACACAACTGTGTGTCCTTATATCACTGCTCTCCCATCACTGCCACACACATGGACAATAGTAACACAACAGTGTGTCCTTATATCACTGCTCTCCCATCACTGCCACACACATGGACAATAGTAACACAACTGTGTGTCCTTATATCACTGCTCTCCCATCACTGCCACACACATGGACAATAGTAACACAACTGTGTGTCCTTATATCACTGCTCTCCCATCACTGCCACACACACTGACAATAGTAACACAACTGTGTGTCCTTATATCACTGCTCTCCCATCACTGCCACACACACTGACAATAGTAACACAACTGCGTGTCCTTATATCACTGCTCTCCCATCACTGCCACACACACTGACAATAGTAACACAACTGTGTGTCCTTATATCACTGCTCTCCCATCACTGCCACACACACTGACAATAGTAACACAACTGCGTGTCCTTATATCACTGCTCTCCCATCACTGCTACACACACTGACAATAGTAACACAACTGTGTGTCCTTATATCACTGCTCTCCCATCACTGCCACACACACTGACAATAGTAACACAACTGTGTGTCCTTATATCACTGCTCTCCCATCACTGCCACACACATGGACAATAGTAACACAACAGTGTGTCCTTATATCACTGCTCTCCCATCACTGCCACACACATGGACAATAGTAACACAACTGTGTGTCCTTATATCACTGCTCTCCCATCACTGCCACACACATGGACAATAGTAACACAACAGTGTGTCCTTATATCACTGCTCTCCCATCACTGCCACACACATGGACAATAGTAACACAACTGTGTGTCCTTATATCACTGCTCTCCCATCACTGCCACACACATGGACAATAGTAACACAACTGTGTGTCCTTATATCACTGCTCTCCCATCACTGCCACACACACTGACAATAGTAACACAACTGTGTGTCCTTATATCACTGCTCTCCCATCACTGCCACACACACTGACAATAGTAACACAACTGCGTGTCCTTATATCACTGCTCTCCCATCACTGCTACACACACTGACAATAGTAACACAACTGTGTGTCCTTATATCACTGCTCTCCCATCACTGCCACACACATGGACAATAGTAACACAACTGCATGTCCTTATATCACTGCTCTCCCATCACTGCTACACACACTGACAATAGTAACACAACAGTGTGTCCTTATATCACTGCTCTCCCATCACTGCCACACACACTGACAATAGTAACACAACTGCGTGTCCTTATATCACTGCTCTCCCATCACTGCTACACACACTGACAATAGTAACACAACTGTGTGTCCTTATATCACTGCTCTCCCATCACTGCCACACACACTGACAATAGTAACACAACAGTGTGTCCTTATACCACTGCTCTCCCATCACTGCCACACACACTGACAATAGTAACACAACTGTGTGTCCTTATATCACTGCTCTCCCATCACTGCCACACACACTGACAATAGTAACACAACTGCGTGTCCTTATATCACTGCTCTCCCATCACTGCCACACACATGGACAATAGTAACACAACTGCATGTCCTTATATCACTGCTCTCCCATCACTGCTACACACACTGACAATAGTAACACAACAGTGTGTCCTTATATCACTGCTCTCCCATCACTGCCACACACACTGACAATAGTAACACAACTGCGTGTCCTTATATCACTGCTCTCCCATCACTGCTACACACACTGACAATAGTAACACAACTGTGTGTCCTTATATCACTGCTCTCCCATCACTGCCACACACATGGACAATAGTAACACAACTGCATGTCCTTATATCACTGCTCTCCCATCACTGCTACACACACTGACAATAGTAACACAACAGTGTGTCCTTATATCACTGCTCTCCCATCACTGCCACACACACTGACAATAGTAACACAACTGCGTGTCCTTATATCACTGCTCTCCCATCACTGCCACACACACTGACAATAGTAACACAACTGCGTGTCCTTATATCACTGCTCTCCCATCACTGCCACACACACTGACAATAGTAACACAACAGTGTGTCCTTATACCACTGCTCTCCCATCACTGCCACACACACTGACAATAGTAACACAACAGTGTGTCCTTATATCACTGCTCTCCCATCACTGCCACACACATGGATAATAGTAACACAACTGTGTGTCCTTATATCACTGCTCTCCCATCACTGCTACACACATGGACAATAGTAACACAATTGTGTGTCCTTATATCACTGCTCTCCCATCACTGCCACACACACTGACAATAGTAACACAACAGTGTGTCCTTATATCACTGCTCTCCCATCACTGCCACACACACTGACAATAGTAACACAACAGTGTGTCCTTATATCACTGCTCTCCCATCACTGCTACACACTGACAATAGTAACACAACTGTGTGTCCTTATATCACTGCTCTCCCATCACTGCCACACACATGGACAATAGTAACACAACTGCGTGTCCTTATATCACTGCTCTCCCATCACTGCCACACACACTGACAATAGTAACACAACTGCATGTCCTTATATCACTGCTCTCCCATCACTGCTACACACACTGACAATAGTAACACAACAGTGTGTCCTTATACCACTGCTCTCCCATCACTGCCACACACACTGACAATAGTAACACAACAGTGTGTCCTTATATCACTGCTCTCCCATCACTGCCACACACACTGACAATAGTAACACAACAGTGTGTCCTTATATCACTGCTCTCCCATCACTGCCACACACACTGACAATAGTAACACAACTGCGTGTCCTTATATCACTGCTCTCCCATCACTGCTACACACACTGACAATAGTAACACAACTGTGTGTCCTTATATCACTGCTCTCCCATCACTGCCACACACATGGACAATAGTAACACAACTGCATGTCCTTATATCGCTGCTCTCCCATCACTGCTACACACACTGACAATAGTAACACAACAGTGTGTCCTTATATCACTGCTCTCCCATCACTGCCACACACACTGACAATAGTAACACAACTGCGTGTCCTTATATCACTGCTCTCCCATCACTGCCACACACACTGACAATAGTAACACAACTGCGTGTCCTTATATCACTGCTCTCCCATCACTGCCACACACACTGACAATAGTAACACAACAGTGTGTCCTTATACCACTGCTCTCCCATCACTGCCACACACACTGACAATAGTAACACAACAGTGTGTCCTTATATCACTGCTCTCCCATCACTGCCACACACATGGATAATAGTAACACAACTGTGTGTCCTTATATCACTGCTCTCCCATCACTGCTACACACATGGACAATAGTAACACAATTGTGTGTCCTTATATCACTGCTCTCCCATCACTGCCACACACACTGACAATAGTAACACAACAGTGTGTCCTTATATCACTGCTCTCCCATCACTGCCACACACACTGACAATAGTAACACAACAGTGTGTCCTTATATCACTGCTCTCCCATCACTGCTACACACTGACAATAGTAACACAACTGTGTGTCCTTATATCACTGCTCTCCCATCACTGCCACACACATGGACAATAGTAACACAACTGCGTGTCCTTATATCACTGCTCTCCCATCACTGCCACACACACTGACAATAGTAACACAACTGCATGTCCTTATATCACTGCTCTCCCATCACTGCTACACACACTGACAATAGTAACACAACAGTGTGTCCTTATACCACTGCTCTCCCATCACTGCCACACACACTGACAATAGTAACACAACAGTGTGTCCTTATATCACTGCTCTCCCATCACTGCCACACACACCGACAATAGTAACACAACAGTGTGTCCTTATATCACTGCTCTCCCATCACTGCCACACACATGGACAATAGTAACACAACTGTGTGTCCTTATATCACTGCTCTCCCATCACTGCTACACACTGACAATAGTAACACAACTGTGTGTCCTTATATCACTGCTCTCCCATCACTGCCACACACACTGACAATAGTAACACAACAGTGTGTCCTTATATCACTGCTCTCCCATCACTGCCACACACATGGACAATAGTAACACAACTGTGTGTCCTTATATCACTGCTCTCCCATCACTGCCACACACACTGACAATAGTAACACAACTGTGTGTCCTTATATCACTGCTCTCCCATCACTGCCACACACATGGACAATAGTAACACAACAGTGTGTCCTTATATCACTGCTCTCCCATCACTGCCACACACATGGACAATAGTAACACAACTGTGTGTCCTTATATCACTGCTCTCCCATCACTGCCACACACATGGACAATAGTAACACAACTGTGTGTCCTTATATCACTGCTCTCCCATCACTGCCACACACACTGACAATAGTAACACAACTGTGTGTCCTTATATCACTGCTCTCCCATCACTGCCACACACACTGACAATAGTAACACAACTGCGTGTCCTTATATCACTGCTCTCCCATCACTGCTACACACACTGACAATAGTAACACAACTGTGTGTCCTTATATCACTGCTCTCCCATCACTGCCACACACACTGACAATATTAACACAACTGTGTGTCCTTATATCACTGCTCTCCCATCACTGCTACACACACTGACAATAGTAACACAACTGCGTGTCCTTATATCACTGCTCTCCCATCACTGCTACACACACTGACAATAGTAACACAACAGTGTGTCCTTATACCACTGCTCTCCCATCACTGCCACACACACTGACAATAGTAACACAACAGTGTGTCCTTATATCACTGCTCTCCCATCACTGCCACACACATGGACAATAGTAACACAACAGTGTGTCCTTATATCACTGCTCTCCCATCACTGCCACACACACTGACAATAGTAACACAACTGTGTGTCCTTATATCACTGCTCTCCCATCACTGCCACACACACTGACAATAGTAACACAACAGTGTGTCCTTATACCACTGCTCTCCCATCACTGCCACACACACTGACAATAGTAACACAACAGTGTGTCCTTATACTACTGCTCTCCCATCACTGCTACACACATGGACAATAGTAACACAATTGTGTGTCCTTATATCACTGCTCTCCCATCACTGCCACACACACTGACAATAGTAACACAACAGTGTGTCCTTATATCACTGCTCTCCCATCACTGCCACACACACTGACAATAGTAACACAACAGTGTGTCCTTATATCACTGCTCTCCCATCACTGCTACACACTGACAATAGTAACACAACTGTGTGTCCTTATATCACTGCTCTCCCATCACTGCCACACACATGGACAATAGTAACACAACTGCGTGTCCTTATATCACTGCTCTCCCATCACTGCCACACACACTGACAATAGTAACACAACTGCATGTCCTTATATCACTGCTCTCCCATCACTGCTACACACACTGACAATAGTAACACAACTGCGTGTCCTTATATCACTGCTCTCCCATCACTGCCACACACACTGACAATAGTAACACAACAGTGTGTCCTTATACCACTGCTCTCCCATCACTGCCACACACACTGACAATAGTAACACAACAGTGTGTCCTTATACCACTGCTCTCCCATCACTGCCACACACACTGACAATAGTAACACAACAGTGTGTCCTTATATCACTGCTCTCCCATCACTGCCACACACACCGACAATAGTAACACAACAGTGTGTCCTTATATCACTGCTCTCCCATCACTGCCACACACATGGACAATAGTAACACAACAGTGTGTCCTTATATCACTGCTCTCCCATCACTGCCACACACACTGACAATAGTAACACAACTGTGTGTCCTTATATCACTGCTCTCCCATCACTGCCACACACATGGACAATAGTAACACAACAGTGTGTCCTTATATCACTGCTCTCCCATCACTGCCACACACACTGACAATAGTAACAAAACTGTGTGTCCTTATATCACTGCTCTCCCATCACTGCCACACACACTGACAATAGTAACACAACTGCATGTCCTTATATCACTGCTCTCCCATCACTGCTACACACACTGACAATAGTAACACAACAGTGTGTCCTTATACCACTGCTCTCCCATCACTGCGACACACACTGACAATAGTAACACAACAGTGTGTCCTTATATCACTGCTCTCCCATCACTGCCACACACACTGACAATAGTAACACAACAGTGTGTCCTTATATCACTGCTCTCCCATCACTGCCACACACATGGACAATAGTAACACAACAGTGTGTCCTTATATCACTGCTCTCCCATCACTGCCACACACACTGACAATAGTAACACAACTGTGTGTCCTTATTTCACTGCTCTCCCATCACTGCCACACACACTGACAATAGTAACACAACTGTGTGTCCTTATATCACTGCTCTCCCATCACTGCCACACACATGGACAATAGTAACACAACTGCATGTCCTTATATCACTGCTCTCCCATCACTGCTACACACACTGACAATAGTAACACAGCAGTGTGTCCTTATACTACTGCTCTCCCATCACTGCTACACACATGGACAATAGTAACACAATTGTGTGTCCTTATATCACTGCTCTCCCATCACTGCCACACACATGGAAAATAGTAACAACTGCGTGTCCTTATACCACTGCTCTCCCATCACTGCCACACACATGGACAATAGTAACACAACTGCATGTCCTTATATCACTGCTCTCCCATCACTGCTACACACACTGACAATAGTAACACGACAGTGTGTCCTTATACCACTGCTCTCCCATCACTGCCACACACACTGACAATAGTAACACAACAGTGTGTCCTTATATCACTGCTCTCCCATCACTGCCACACACATGGACAATAGTAACACAACATTGTGTCCTTATACCACTGCTCTCCCATCACTGCTACACACACTGACAATAGTAACACAACAGTGTGTCCTTATACTACTGCTCTCCCATCACTGCTACACACATGGACAATAGTAACACAACAGTGTGTCCTTATATCACTGCTCTCCCATCACTGCCACACACACTGACAATAGTAACACAACTGTGTGTCCTTATATCACTGCTCTCCCATCACTGCCACACACATTGACAATAGTAACACAACAGTGTGTCCTTATATCACTGCTCTCCCATCACTGCCACACACATGGACAATAGTAACACAACAGTGTGTCCTTATATCACTGCTCTCCCATCACTGCTACACACTGACAATAGTAACACAATTGTGTGTCCTTATATCACTGCTCTCCCATCACTGCCACACACACTGACAATAGTAACACAACTGTGTGTCCTTATATCACTGCTCTCCCATCACTGCCACACACATTGACAATAGTAACACAACAGTGTGTCCTTATATCACTGCTCTCCCATCACTGCCACACACATGGACAATAGTAACACAATTGTGTGTCCTTATATCACTGCTCTCCCATCACTGCCACACACACCGACAATAGTAACACAACAGTGTGTCCTTATATCACTGCTCTCCCATCACTGCTACACACATGGACAATAGTAACACAATTGTGTGTCCTTATATCACTGCTCTCCCATCACTGCCACACACACTGACAATAGTAACACAACTGTGTGTCCTTATATCACTGCTCTCCCATCACTGCCACACACATGGAAAATAGTAACACAACTGCGTGTCCTTATACCACTGCTCTCCCATCACTGCTACACACACTGACAATAGTAACACAGCAGTGTGTCCTTATACTACTGCTCTCCCATCACTGCTACACACATGGACAATAGTAACACAACAGTGTGTCCTTATACCACTGCTCTCCCATCACTGCTACACACACTGACAATAGTAACACAACTGTGTGTCCTTATATCACTGCTCTCCCATCACTGCCACACACATGGACAATAGTAACACAACTGCATGTCCTTATATCACTGCTCTCCCATCACTGCTACACACACTGACAATAGTAACACAACAGTGTGTCCTTATACCACTGCTCTCCCATCACTGCCACACACACTGACAATAGTAACACAACAGTGTGTCCTTATATCACTGCTCTCCCATCACTGCCACACACATGGACAATAGTAACACAACAGTGTGTCCTTATACCACTGCTCTCCCATCACTGCTACACACACTGACAATAGTAACACAACAGTGTGTCCTTATACTACTGCTCTCCCATCACTGCTACACACATGGACAATAGTAACACAACAGTGTGTCCTTATATCACTGCTCTCCCATCACTGCCACACACACTGACAATAGTAACACAACTGTGTGTCCTTATATCACTGCTCTCCCATCACTGCCACACACATTGACAATAGTAACACAACAGTGTGTCCTTATATCACTGCTCTCCCATCACTGCCACACACATGGACAATAGTAACACAACAGTGTGTCCTTATATCACTGCTCTCCCATCACTGCTACACACTGACAATAGTAACACAATTGTGTGTCCTTATATCACTGCTCTACCATCACTGCCACACACACTGACAATAGTAACACAACTGTGTGTCCTTATATCACTGCTCTCCCATCACTGCCACACACATTGACAATAGTAACACAACAGTGTGTCCTTATATCACTGCTCTCCCATCACTGCCACACACATGGACAATAGTAACACAATTGTGTGTCCTTATATCACTGCTCTCCCATCACTGCCACACACACCGACAATAGTAACACAACAGTGTGTCCTTATATCACTGCTCTCCCATCACTGCCACACACATGGACAATAGTAACACAATTGTGTGTCCTTATATCACTGCTCTCCCATCACTGCCACACACACTGACAATAGTAACACAACTGTGTGTCCTTATATCACTGCTCTCCCATCACTGCCACACACATGGACAATAGTAACACAACTGCGTGTCCTTATACCACTGCTCTCCCATCACTGCCACACACATGGACAATAGTAACACAACTGCATGTCCTTATATCACTGCTCTCCCATCACTGCTACACACACTGACAATAGTAACACAACAGTGTGTCCTTATACCACTGCTCTCCCATCACTGCCACACACACTGACAATAGTAACACAACAGTGTGTCCTTATATCACTGCTCTCCCATCACTGCCACACACATGGACAATAGTAACACAACAGTGTGTCCTTATACCACTGCTCTCCCATCACTGCTACACACACTGACAATAGTAACACAACAGTGTGTCCTTATACTACTGCTCTCCCATCACTGCTACACACATGGACAATAGTAACACAACAATGTGTCCTTATATCACTGCTCTCCCATCACTGCCACACACACTGACAATAGTAACACAACTGTGTGTCCTTATATCACTGCTCTCCCATCACTGCCACACACATTGACAATAGTAACACAACAGTGTGTCCTTATATCACTGCTCTCCCATCACTGCCACACACATGGACAATAGTAACACAACAGTGTGTCCTTATATCACTGCTCTCCCATCACTGCCACACACATGGACAATAGTAACACAATTGTGTGTCCTTATATCACTGCTCTCCCATCACTGCCACACACACCGACAATAGTAACACAACAGTGTGTCCTTATATCACTGCTCTCCCATCACTGCTACACACATGGACAATAGTAACACAATTGTGTGTCCTTATATCACTGCTCTCCCATCACTGCCACACACACTGACAATAGTAACACAACTGTGTGTCCTTATATCACTGCTCTCCCATCACTGCCACACACATTGACAATAGTAACACAACAGTGTGTCCTTATACCACTGCTCTCCCATCACTGCTACACACTGACAATAGTAACACAACTGTGTGTCCTTATATCATTGCTTTCCAAATCACCTATCAATGCCACACAGATCCACTACAGAACTTTATACATAAATAACCATGGTAGTTCCATAACAGCCCTACAAAACTTTATAAACAGCTAGTTACCCGATGTTACTAGCATTGTCACAGAGTAACAGCCTATACTATACACTAGTAATTATGCCCGTTCCATTAACAGGCGTTAGGTGGTCTCCTGCGGCACTGCGCATGCGCTTTTTTGTCGGTAAGATACTGTAAGTAGCAGAGATCAGCACACACTGCAGCTAGTTTACTATTAGTACAGGCACAAAGTAACAGCTTATACTGTACATACTATAAGAAGAAGAGATCAGCACATACTGCAGCTAGTTTACTGTCAGTAAAGGCAGAGAGTAACAGCTTATACTGTACAATGAGATCAGCACACACTGCTGCTAGGTTACTATCAGCACAGGCACAGTATAACCACTTATAATGTACATACTGGAAGTAGCAGAGATCAGCACACACTGCAGCTAGTTTATTATTAGTACAGGCACAAAGTAACAGCTTATACTGTACATACTATAAGAAGAAGAGATCAGCACATACTGCAGCTAGTTTACTGTCAGTAAAGGCAGAGAGTAACAGCTTATACTGTACAATGAGATCAGCACACACTGCTGCTAGGTTACTATCAGCACAGGCACAGTATAACCACTTATAATGTACATACTGGAAGTAGCAGAGATCAGCACACACTGCAGCTAGTTTATTATTAGTACAGGCACAAAGTAACAGCTTATACTGTACATACTATAAGAAGAAGAGATCAGCACATACTGCAGCTAGTTTACTGTCAGTAAAGGCAGAGAGTAACAGCTTATACTGTACAATGAGATCAGCACACACTGCTGCTAGGTTACTATCAGCATAGGCACAGTATAACCACTTATAATGTACATATTGGAAGAAGTAGCAGAGATCAGAACACACTGTGGCTAGTTTACTATCAACACAGGCACATAATAACTGCTTAGCATGTACATATTGGAAGTAGGAGAGATCAGCACATGCTGCAGTTAGTTTACTATCAGTACAAGCACAGAGTAAAAGTAGAGCCACATATACATGCACTTAACAGTGGTCTAAGAAAGCCTGCCCAGAAAAATGTTGGATGAAGCCCCCCTCTCCATTACTACAATAAATAAATCAATGCAGCATATCACATGAATAGGCAGAGTCATGTAAACATAATTAGGCAGAATTATCTGGCTTCTGTGCTGGCTGGTCTGGCTTTCTGCTGGGTGAGCTGGCCTGCTGCCAGGTTATCTGACAGCCCATAGTCTCCCCCCCCCCCCCCCCCCAGCATTCCCTGACCTTCTAGTGGACACACTCTCATGCTTCCACAGGCCTCCCATTGAGGCACCACAACTCCCAGCATGCCCCCATAGAATAACCACAGCTCCCCAAATGCCCCCATAGAGGCACCACAGCTTCACAGCTCTGACTCTGCCTGGGGGACATCCGGGGCACCCCAGAATAGATCCGTGGCACGTGCCACTGATCTTTGGGGCTAGCAACGCCCCTGAACGTAGCCTTTTTAAAAAAATGTTGGCGTTGCAGCGCGCATACCTGGAGGGGTATTTTTTTTATCGCATCGTGAAGCAAAGCGTCGTCCGCCGTATTGCTTACTCGTACCCACATCAAGAGATTGCAGAAACAATCGCTCATTACTTGAAAATCGCCGGTCATCGGAATAACCGCGTACAAAATCGCTGCGTAGGTAGGAGCTTTACAGTGAACCTCCAGAATCTACTCCGCAGCACTGAAAAGGCTTGGTGTTTCTTTAACAGTTTCACAGCATCAGAACTTTATTTTTCTTATCCAAGCTTCATTTTTAGCTGCAAAGAAGAAAACTGCCCGGGCATTTTTCCCCTGATGCTGTGCAAAGCATGATGGGATTTCTGATGATGTTGTTTTCCTTCTGCTGTTTTGGTGAAATTTAATTGGAGATTGTAGCCTAGCACACGCAGCTGTGAGGGGTGATCAGGACACAGGACAGTTGGAACTGTGTCTCATACTTACTGTCACCTCCTTTCAACCAAAAAGATGGCTGCCCTCATGAAATCACAAACATTTGCCTGTTCTTTTAAAACAGGGTGGATAAGAGATTATATTACCTATCTAGTTTAATTAACATAAGTAATGTAACTTAATGACAGTATGTTTGTTTAGGCTGAAGTTCCCCTTTAACATAGTGACCTCCCAGCAGCGGTATAAACAGATTGAGAACATCTGCAATCATCCTCTTTTGTCAGTTTTCAGAATATGGATATTGTGTCGCTTCCCAAAGATGGCTGCCTCCACCGCCGACAGCGTCTTCCCTTTAAATTAAGTTTGCACAATACCCTCATTAGAATATTTGTCAGCCGTCTTTTCTGTGACACGCCAGGCCTGAACCTTTTGTCTGGCTCAGACAATAATTGGGTTAGAACCTCTCCCGTCTTCTAAGAATCCGGAAACAATGCTGCATTATTTGCGGGAAATTCATCCTCCAACAAAGCCGGGTTGTGTATTCACAACAATGGCAGACGTTCCTGTCCTTCCCCTGCATGTCAAAGTCAAGTCCTGTCATTTGCCAAACGTGGGGGGAGAAAAGTATTAACATTTTTTTGGATGTCGCGATTTGTTAGCGTGACATGTTGACTGCTTCAGAAACACGGCGAATGTATTTCTCCAGAGAGTGGCACTCAATTTCAGCTTTACAATTCATTCTGCTAACCTGTCCAAATGAATCTGCCGTTCCCTCTCCCCAGCCGCAGATAACGTGCGCGCTAAATCTACGCCAGGCAGGGGGGAGGGGGCAAAGCGGACCTGAAAAAAAAAAACATTCTTGTTACAGCTGATAGAAATGCTGAAATAAATCTACAGTGTGTCTACTTCCTGCTTGCTTTCATGGAAGCAGACATAGGGTTAACATCCTGTGTTTACAAATCAGCTGCTCTGATGAGGCTGCCGAGATTCCTACGCTGACACAGCTGAGAGACCAAATTACCGTACACTTGTGATTAGACATAGATGAGAGGGAATTACAGAGGCTCTCTAATTACATACAGAGTGCATTTCTCTATGTTTTCCTTCTGTCCTTTACAAGAGTGCAGTTCCGTTCTTGCTCGGAGAGAGACCCGCGCCCAACCCTTGACTTACAGATCTGCAAACAGTCACCTAAGAGTAGTCACAGAGAAGAACGCCTAGACTGCAATGGATGGATGAGATGTTGGATTGTCCGAGGTTTGTTTTAATTGTGCACTTAACTATGGTGACCAGACGTCCCGCTTTAGCCGGGACGCGTCCCGGATTCGGGATCCCCTGTCCCTGCGCTAGGTCCCGGCCTCGGACTGGCCGTGGCGTCTACTAGACGCCGTGCCAGTTCATAGCCTGCATCCCCGCTCCAGCCTGCATAGTCTTCCGGCAGGCAGAGCAGGGCTATGGGAAGATGGCGTCCGAAGCCCTGTACTGGAGACTATTTGATGTCTCCAGTACAGGGCTTCGGGCGCCAACTTCCCGTAGCCCTGCTATTCCATTCAGTGCAGGAGATTGCAGAAGCAATATCTCCAGGGGAGCTGCACGCCAGAGGCCGGTCAGGTGAGGGAACTTCTGTCAGGTGAGTAAATTATTTTTTTGCAGGTGAAATGTTGCCCAAATTGTGTTTGTTCTCTGCTGAAATGTTGCCAAAATTGTGTTTGTTTTCTGCTGAAATGCTGCCCATATTGCGTTTATTTTCTGGTGTCTGGGGTAACTGTTGCTGCACTTATTATTTAATGGTCATAGTTGGCTATATTTGCTGCTTTGGGGTTACGGTTACGCTCCACCCATACCATGTCATGGCCACACCCATTTCCAGCGCGACCCCCCCCATGTCCATTTTTCGGCGCGGCGTGCTTCCCAAGCCCCCCCCCCCCCCCCCCCCGTCTGCTGCAGCCCCCGAGTTTGCGTTTGTGGAAAAAGACAAACCGCTTTGGTGTAAACTTTGAACCCTTATCTCACAGTCAGCAGGCACACGGCAGCCAATCAGCTATCCCTCCTAGTGCAGATTCGTGCTGCTACCACATTGTCCTGAACAGCTAAGCCCTTCTTAGGGCTGATACATTGTTTTTCTTGCTATTATATTGCTGTTCTGTGTCCAGTGCACAAGTTAGCTGTTGGAGACAGGTCTGCTTGTCCTAGTAGTGCACCGACCATAACCAAATAATCCTTCACACCACTACTGGCATCTAGTATTCACTACTGGCCCATGTATAAGACCTCAGTGCTGCTGGAGACAGGTCTGCTTGTCCTAGTAGGGCACCAAACATAACCAAATAATCCTTCCAAAAAATAGTAAAGAAGGTGCGCTGGATACATATAATGAGTATATCGGCACTTAAAGGGAAGGTCCAAGCAAAAAAAAAAAAAGGAGTTTCACTTACCTGGGGCTTCTACCAGCCCCATGTAGCCATCCTGTGCCCTCGTAGTCACTCACTGCTGCTCCAGTCCCCCGCTGGCAGCTTTCTGACCTCGCAGGTCAGGGCCACATTGCATACATTTTTACGCATTCCAGCTAGTGCAGGAACAAAAATGTACGCGTTGCACCACTAACGCGTAAAAATGTATGTGTTAATGTTCCTGCACTAGCGGGAATGTGTAAAAATGTACGCAATTCGGCCCTGACCTCCAAGGTCAGCAAGCTGCCAGCGGGGGACTGGAGCAGCAGTGAGTGACTACGAGGGCACAGGATGGCTGCATGGGGCTGGTACAAGCCCCAGGTAAGTGAAACTCATTTTTTTTTTTCGCTTGGACCTTCCCTTTAAGGTTTAAAGTATTTTATTGGTAAAAAACCACTGTGCAATACACCATCAATTATATTCTCATACGTACGCACACACACATACAAACTGCACTTAGCTGGTTCCCCTACTTGGAAAAGATGATATGCACACATACATAAACATTGTATATAAAAATATTAAAAGGAAAATAATAATGAAAAGCAGCAAGCGATTAGCTTCCGTCCGTCCAACATTTTTGGAACCTAATCTTGTAATTGTTATAACTCTCTCGTACTAAGTAGATAGAGATCTTTAAAGGGAGAGTGTACTACAAGTTAATGAGCAGCGCCCCTTGTAGAATATTTGAGTTCCGTAACCCAATAATCCTTCACACCACTACTGGCATCTAGTATTCATTATTGCCCCCTGTATAAGGCCTCAGTGTAGAAGAGGTGTTTTTTTGGTTACTTAACTGTCATTGAACTACCTCAGCCTGACCATAGAGCCTGGAAAACCGTGATCACGATTGTGTGTACAAGCACGGCGGCCACTACACACCACTACACAAAAATTGCCGCCAAGAGGACTAACATTTATGTACTGGAGGCGTCAATTAGTAAAAACAAAAGATACGCTCGCCTGACGTAATCACTAAAGGTCTTTGCGGTTGTTTGCTGACTGCGGTGCATTAAACGCGGCGTTTCGTCTATCAATGTGAAGCGGGTGTAACCCTTACACTACCTGATCGACATGCACACACGCCGGACGTTTTAAAGCACTTTACCACCAATTTAGGAATGCAATGTGATTTCTGCCATTTAGAGATTGAAACACGACTCCGCGTCCACTACGTAATTTTTGGTGGGACTTTTGCCATGGATCCCCCTCCGGCATGCCCCCACCCAGGTGCCCCTTGAAATAACTTTTTCATCACTTTTTTGCCCAGAACCAGTCCCTGTAGGTTGTAGAATTCACCTGTCCATTGAAGTCTATGAAGATCCGCCAGATTCGCCTGTTTGCGAACTTTTGCGGAAATTTCGCGTTCGTTATTCGCGAATCTTAATTCTGATGTTTGGCCCATCTCTACTTATTATTTGTTGAGATGTAAATCATATTATATCGATGTGCAATAGTGCTGGATTGCATGCAAATTGCATGCAGCCTGGAAAAAAATCATCAGGAAGTGCTCAATTCATGTTTGGATGCAGTTATTTGCATCTCATTGACTTTTGCTAATTACCAGATAATGCAGGCTTCTACAGGGACAGGATTCCATTCAGCTGAGAGGTGCCTTCAGACATTCAGCTACTGTATGTGGACTGTAGACTATAATGGGTAAATATCCATGGGCTTAGCGGGCTGAGTAAGGAATCATTCACACTGGGAATCGCAAAATGCTAGCGATTAACGCTAGCGTTTTGTGACAGCGATTTTAGTGGTAAAAGGCATATTGTTTGCTGTACATTTTTGCAATGTTTGCGTGATCGTGATTAGCGCTTTTTTAACATTGCAATCATGATCGCTCAAAAATCACAAAAAGGCACTGCATGCACCGTGTTTGCCTTTACCGCGGATCGCCAGCGATCGCGGCAGTGAGATCACTGCCATATACTTTATATTACATTGGAGTTTTTAAAAACGTTAGAGATCGCCGGCGATTCGGCGTTTAGCAGTAAACGCCCGCTAATCGCCTTGTGTGAATGGGCCCTACCAAGGCTCAAACTCAATAACCGTCCCCAGGCTTTAGCACGATATACATTGTACAGCGCCACGGAATATGTTGGCGCTTTATAAATAATAATAATATAAGGCATCAAATTGTACAATGTTGTTTTTAGGATATTTTAACGAGTACGGTAATTTGATTTGCCATTTTTAGATGTGCAACGTTGAAGCTTATTAAACAGTATAACGCCATTTCTATCACCTGACGCAGGATAAGTGGACCTGTCATTTCTTTCATCTTTTACAAGGCTTCTCTGTGTTTATAGACAAATAAAAACATGTCACATTTTGATACTCAAGACTTATGTCACTTCTGTTCTTTAATAAATCTGCCAAGACTTTTATAGCGTTTTTTTTTTCACATCTTTATATCTGGTTCTTGTTAAATGTAGGCTGATGGCAATTATGAGCGCTGAGATGTGCAGGTTATACTGCGATCGGCCCCGACTGTCATTGTTTGGTGTTATCACAGCTCCTTGTCTTTATGGAGACGCACTGTAAATTTTGAGTAATTATATTGCAGAGAAAAATGACAGTGGGGTCTCTGGAATGCTAATTAACCGTCTTTACATTAACAGTTTTGTGTGTGCGGCTGGTAGACCGCTCTGCTGCGCATCACAAAGGGACGATAGCGGGGAAATAAGGCAAAATGGCTCATACTTATTTTTGGATTAGACATTTATAGTGCAAAAAAACATCTTACCTAAGAAATTGTTTGTGTCTGCTAATACAGTGTGCCCAGGGCCGGATTTATACTCTTTACCGCCCAAGGCCACTGTAGCCAGCCGCCCCCCTTCAGTATAGGTAGCCAGATGACCCCTTCCCTCTAGTATACAGTAGTTAACCTGATGACCCCCCTTCCTCCAGTATAGGAAGCCAGATGACCCCTCCCCTTTCCTCCAGTATAGGTAGCCAGATGACCCCTCCTCTTTTCCCTCCAGTATGGATAGCCACATGACCCCTCCCCCTTTCCTTCCAGTATAGGTAGCCAGATGACCCCTCCCCCTTTCCTCCAGTATAGGTAGCCAGATGACCCCTCCTCTTTTCCCTCCAGTATAGGTAGCCAGATGACCTCTCCCCATTTCCTCCAGTATGGGTAGCCACATGACCCCTCTCACTTTCCTTACAGTATAGGTAGCCAGATAACTCCCTTAATCCCTCCTTTTCCCACTTCCCCCCCTTTCATAATAGGTAGCCAGCTCGCCTTCACACCGCAGCAGCCATCAGTGTCACTCATTCCTCCGCTCGTCTCCAGTGCCAAATTTTCCTCTTCCTCTTCCCCTCTGTCTCCAATGCTGCCCCTCTGTCTCCAAAGTCTATAGCCGACCACCACAATGCAAACGTGCACAGAGAGCAAGCTTGCAAATGCTGCACCAGTTTATCCTGCTGCTTTGGTGCCCTTGTTGTTGTAGTGCCCTAGGCCATGGCCTACGTGGCCATGGCCTAAATCTGGCCCTGAGTGTACTGCTTTAAGGTGCGAACACACCTGTGTCGGGGATTGGGACCTGATCGCCATGGGCAACATCGCTGGGATGCACACAGGCATGTCAGCTGTGTAGCCGACAAGGAGCTGTGCAGCTATATGGGAGGGGGGGGTATGGCGAGCGGCACATGATGGGGGATCGGCATCGCTGGGGATGAGTAGATCCGCCCAACGGATCAATTGGGGGTCACCGGCTGCCGCATACACGCCTGATTATTGGCTGAGGAGATCGTTATCGGCTGCCTCAGCCAACTTAAATCAGGTGTGTGTACGGGTCTTTACAATATTTGTCGTGAACACTGCAGCCCCTCCCCTCATTCACAAACCTGAATATAACCTGATATGACCCAGGAGGAGTTGTCATAGTAACCGCCTATAGGTGGCCACACATCTAGCGATTTTGTGGCTGATCGACCATCTGATTTGATAATTATAATCAAAATGGGTGAAAATCGTTGCCGCAACAACCATGCCCGTTCTACGATTTCACCAGTTTTCGGAACTGAATTGAGAGGAATATGGAGGCTGCCATATTATTTCCTTTTAAACAATGTAAACTGCATGGCTATCCTGCTGATCCTGTGTCTCTAATACATTTACCCATAGCCCCTGAACAAGCATGCAGATCAGGTGCTCTGACTGAAGTCTGACTAGACTGGATTAGCTGCATGCTTGTTTCAGGTGTGTGATTCAGATACTACTGCAGCCAAAGAGGCCAGAAGAGCTGCCAGGCAACTGGTATTCTTTATAAGAAACTAAATATGTCAGCCTTCATATACCTCTCACTTCAGGTGTCCTTTAAAACTACTGTGTGTCCTTCTCCTTGTTCCCAAACTTTGGTGACGTTCAGTAAATGGAGCCACAGGACTTTACATGCACAGGAATAGTGTAAAGCTGCCCCCTCATATCACATAGTGAGCCCTAAGGCTCTGTTCCCACTAGAGCGGATGCAAAATGGACACGGTGTACGACATCCATTTTGCATCTGCTCTGCGTCCCCCCCGCCGTCCGATCGCTGCTCCCCAGTCCCGCCTCTCGGCCCCGCCCTGAAAACAGCCTGGAGGCCAGCAGGAGCACGGGCCTCTCCATAGGCTGCAATAGGCCAATTCTACCTAGCAACAGGGAGAATTTTCATTAGCTCACCATGAACCAATGAGAATTCTTCATGTTGCTGAGGATTCCCATTGGTCTTTAGCAGCCCAATGGGGATCCCCCTGCTGCTTCCCTGCATACAGAGACTGAGCAGCAGTGATTTGTGTATCCCGAGGCAGATCCAGACACATCCCCCTGTCCAGGATTATCGTGAGTCGTACAGAAGTGCGGCACGCTTCCTGCCACGCATTCCACAGATCCCGCATAGAAGACGTTCCCTCTCCACTTAGCAATGGGCAAGAATGGACAAAAAATGTCTGTGTTCCGCTCTATTGGGAGCAGAGCCTAAATCATAGATGCACTGCTACAAACTCAATTAAAGTGGTCTGAAACTCTGACATAACATTCAAGAAAAATGTGTTTTCCTACTTTTTATTACTCATACAGTTATCATATTTGCTTTTGTGCACAAGTAATATTGTCTGTCTACAAGTTACACATTTCCAAAGTGTAGTTTATCTTGCCCTGAAAGCTGTCATTGCATTTTATTCCAACTGATTTTTATCATATATTAAAATCTTCTAATGAGCTGTTCTAAACTATCAGTGTGCTTGAAGCAGAGAGAGCTTCACAGAGAGCTTGTTTTCAGTTGTTACACTGTGTTTACACACATAGGCCTCAATTCACTAAGCTTTATCAAACACTTTATCGAACGTTTGATAATTTACCTCATGGGTAAAATCTAACTTTGAATTAACTAAGGTGTTATATATACTTTGGATAAATATATAACACCTTAGTTAATTCAAAATTAGATTTTACCCATGAGGTAAATTATCAAACGTTCGATAAAGTGTTTGATAAGGCTTAGCGAATTGAGGCCAATATAACAGCATTGGAATGTAAACAAAAATACTGTTATCTCCAGTCTGGATGCAGATTTGAAGCTGAATAGCAAGACAAAGTGCTTTATTTAACCATTTCAGTGATGTTCTGCTACAAATATTCTCAGGGATAGTAGCTTTAAAGTGAACCTCCGGACTAAAAATCGACTCAGCAGCACTGAAAAGGCTTTGTGTTTCTTTAACAGTTTCACAGCATCAGAACTTTGTTTCTCTTATACAAGCCTCATTTTTAGCTGCACAGAAGAAAACTTCCCGGGCTTTTTTCCCCTGATGCTGTGCAAAGCATGATGGGATTTCTGATTTTTTGTTCTCGTTCTGCTGTTTTGGTGCAATTTTTTTTTTATATACATTTTGAATTTGACATTTGAAGCCTAGCGTGTGCAGCTGGGAGGGGTTATTAGGACACAGGACAGTTGGAACTGTGTCTCCTGCTCCTTGTCACCTCCTTTCAACCAAAAAGATGGCTGCCCCCATGACAAAGATGGCAGCCCCCATGAATCACAGACATTTGCCTGTTCTTTTAAAACAGGGTGGGTAAGAGATTATATTATCTATTTATTCTAATTAACATAACTAATGTAACTTGATGACAGTATGTTTGTTTAGGCTGAAGTCCCCCTTTAAAGCTGTAAGGAATTTAGAGCAAAGTAGAAAGGCTGACTTTCAGACCACTTTAAATACCATCCAGCTGATTAGTACACAATGCTGGGAAGAAGATACCTTCATTAATACAGAAATAATTGTTTGGTTGCGGTCGGACAAAAGAGTTATTCCAAAGCATGATACCAGAAGTAAAAACAAGAGACGACTCAGACGAGGTGTCTCCGGAGGCATAAAGTAAATGGAGGCCAGAGAGGGACATGAGACAATGAAGCGAAATAACTGCTTATCCTTATCAGCCTGGACCAAAGGCAGATCCTCTCTGATAGCAGTCATTATTTGCAGGCCAGCTGAAATGGAAACGCACGGCTGCAAATTATTTTCCATTGAAAAAAGAAGTCAGGCCTTATTGTTTTGGAATTTATAGTCTGCCGGTGTGTTCTGGTGCTCTGAGCCTGGGCTGATTGCAGCCGCTCTGCAGCTGAAGAGGAATTGTGTCCTTCAACGCTGAATCAACCCAGCATGGGAGGCGGCGGAAGGCCGATACAGATTAGGAGACCAGATAGCTTAATCCGAGTGAAGTGATTTATTTCTAATAATCTCAAGGTGTTCCAACCACATCTGGACCCCCCAAGCTGATAGCTTCATAGAAATAAACTTGGGGTCAGGAAAGTCTAGGTTAGGGAAGAACTTTTATGAGTCTGTATGACACAAGTAACTTTCCCAGCTTAGGATCTCTGGGCCCCAGTGGGAGTTTACACTGCCCCCCCACAAGCACTCTATACATAACAATTATCGAGCACCGAACCCTGCCAGGGACAGCTGCAGTGTAAGAGAGGTGTAAGTGGGGAGGGGACAGCTGCAGTGTTAGAGAGGTGTAAGCAGGGGAGAGGACAGCTGCAGTGTCAGGGAGGTGTAAGCAGGGGAGAAGACAGCTGCAGTGTCAGAGAGGTGTAAGCAGGGGAGGGGACAGCTGCAGTGTCAGTGAGGTGTAAGCGGGGAGGGGACAGCTGCAGTGTCAGAGAGGTGTAAGCGGGGAGTGGACAGCTGCAGTGTCAGAGAGGTGTAAGCGGGGAGGGGACGGCTACAATGTCAGAGAGGTGTAAGAAGGGGAGGGGACAGCTGCAGTGTCAGAGAGGTGTAAGCAGGGGAGTGGACAGCTGCAGTGTCAGAGAGGTGTAAGCAGGGGAGGGGACAGCTGCAGTGTCAGAGAGGTGTAAGCGGGGAGGGGACAGCTGCAGTGTCAGAAAGGTGTAAGCGGGGAGGGGACGGCTGCAATGTCAGAGAGGTGTAAGCGGGGAGGGGACGGCTGCAATGTCAGAGAGGTGTAAGCGGGGAGGGGACGGCTGCAATGTCAGAGAGGTGTAAGCGGGGAGGGGACAGCTGCAGTGTCAGAGAGGTGTAAACGGGGAGTGGACAGCTGCAATGTCAGAGAGGTGTAAGCAGGGGAGGGGGACAGCCGCAGTGTCAGAGAGGTGTAAGCAGGGGAGGGGACAGCCGCAGTGTCACAGAGGTGTAAGCAGGGGAGTGGACAGCTGCAGTGTCAGAAAGGTGTAAGCAGGGGAGTGGACAGCTGCAATGTCAGAGAGGTGTAAGCAGGGGAGGGGACAGCTGCAGTGTTAGAGAGGTGTAAGCGGGGAGGGGACGGCTGCAGTGTCAAAGAGGTGTAAGCGGGGAGGGGACGGCTGCAATGTCAGAGAGGTTTAAGCGGGGAGGGGACGGCTGCAATGTCAGAGAGGTGTAAGCGGGGAGGGGACGGCTGCAATGTCAGAGAGGTGTAAGCGGGGAGGGGACGGCTGCAATGTCAGAGAGGTGTAAGCGGGGAGGGGACGGCTGCAGTGTCAGAAACGTGTAAGCGGGGAGGGGACGGCTGCAATGTCAGAGAGGTGTAAGCGGGGAGGGGACGGCTGCAACGTCAGAGAGGTGTAAGCGGGGAGGAGACAGCTGCAGTGTCAGAGAGGTGTAAGCGGGTAGGGGACAGCTGCAGTGTCAGAGAATTGTAAGCGGGGAGGGGACGGCTGCAATGTCAGAGAGGTGTAAGCGGGGAGGGGACGGCTGCAATGTCAGAGAGGTGTAAGCGGGGAGGGGACGGCTGCAATGTCAGAGAGGTGTAAGCGGGGAGGGGACAGCTGCAATGTCAGAGAGGTGTAAGAAGGGGAGGGGACAGCTGCAGTGTCAGAGAGGTGTAAACAGGGGAGTGGAAAGCTGCAATGTCAGAGAGGTGTAAGCAGGGGAGGGGACAGCTGCAGTGTCAGAGAGGTGTAAGCGGGGGAGGGGACAGCTGCAGTGTCAGAGAGGTGTAAGCGGGGAGGGGGACAGCTGCAATGTCAGAGAGGTGTAAGCAGGGGAGTGGACAGCTGCAATGTCAGAGAGGTGTAAGCAGGGGAGGGGACAGCTGCAGTGTCAGAGAGGTGTAAGCGGGGAGGGGACGGCTGCAGTGTCAGAGAGGTGTAAGCAGGGAGGGGACAGCTGCAATGTCAGAGAGGTGTAAGCGTGGAGGGGACGGCTGCAATGTCAGAGAGGTGTAAGTGGGGAGGGGACAGCTGCAATGTCAGAGAGGTGTAAGCAGGGGAGGGGACAGCTGCAGTGTCAGAGAGGTGTAAGCAGGGGAGAGGACAGCTGCAGTGTCAGAGAGGTGTAAGCGGGGAGGGGACAGCTGCAGTGTCAGAGAGGTGTAAGCAGGGGAGGGGACGCCATCAGTAGACTAAAAACCAGCTGTAGACTAGAGTTGGGCCGAACCTCCGATTTTAGGTTCGCGAACCGGGTTCGCGAACTTCCGCGGAAGGTTCGGTTCGCGTTAAAGTTCGCGAACCGCAATAGACTTCAATGGGGATGCGAACTTTGAAAAAAAAAATAATTATGCTGGCCACAAAAGTGATGGAAAAGATGTTTCAAGGGGTCTAACACCTGGAGGGGGGCATGGCGGAGTGGGATACACGCCAAAAGTCCCCGGGAAAAATCTGGATTTGACGAAAAGCAGCGTTTTAAGGGCAGAAATCACATTGAATGCTAAATGACAGGCCTAAAGTGCTTTAAAACATCTTGCATGTGTATACATCAATCAGGTAGTGCAATTAAGGTACTGCTTCACACTGACACACCAAACTCCACTGAACAGAACAGGTATGCAGTGGCGGGTTCACTGAACAGGTATGCAGTGGCAGGATCACTGAACAGGTATGCAGTGGTGGTGGGTGGGTTCACAGAACAAGTATGCAGTGGCAGGATCACTGAACAGGTATGCAGTGGTGGGTGGGTTCACAGAACAGGTATGCAGTGGCAGCAGGATCACTGAACAGGTATGCAGTGGTGGGTGGGTTCACAGAACAGGTATGCAGTGGTGGGTTCACAGAACAGGTATGCAGTGGCAGGATCACTGAACAGGTATGCAGTGGTGGTGGGTGGGTTCACAGAACAAGTATGCAGTGGCAGGATCACTGAACAGGTATGCAGTGGTGGGTGGGTTCACAGAACAGGTATGCAGTGGCAGCAGGATCACTGAACAGGTATGCAGTGGTGGGTGGGTTCACAGAACAGGTATGCAGTGGCAGGATCACTGAACAGGTATGCAGTGGTGGTGGGTGGGTTCACAGAACAAACTGAATCTATGGAACGAGCACTATCACATTATTATTCACGGTTCTCCACTCTAGGGACAAACGTACATATTTTTTTCATGAAAGAGAAGGTTCCCTATTTTTGAATGGAGTCCTGTATATAATTAAATATATGCTCCAAAAACCATGTGTCAAAATTGAAAAATCTTTATTATAACACAATCACATACAAATAAAATCAATAAAATGCCCCCATATGTCCCACAATAAAAGGACCGCCAAGGAAGTTCTAATAATCAAGTAGTCACATATATTAATCCATAAACCACCATGCAGACATGGCCAGCCAACAACAATAATAAAGTGCTCAGTGCAAAAGAAGCAGCTACTAACAATAAATCTGTGTAAGAACAATGGTAAGGATTGCGGACTGCGATACACACCCAGAAATCCGGATATGCGTCCCAGTCCACAATCTGTGCAACTCCAATACCTATCTATATCAGATTGTGGACTGGGACGCATATCCGGATTTCTGGGTGTGTATCGCAGTCCGCAATCCTTACCATTGTTCTTACACAGATTTATTGTTAGTAGCTGCTTCTTTTGCACTGAGCACTTTATTATTGTTGTTGGCTGGCCATGTCTGCATGGTGGTTTATGGATTAATATATGTGACTACTTGATTATTAGAACTTCCTTGGCGGTCCTTTTATTGTGGGACATATGGGGGCATTTTATTGATTTTATTTGTATGTGATTGTGTTATAATAAAGATTTTTCAATTTTGACACATGGTTTTTGGAGCATATATTTAATTATATACAGGACTCCATTCAAAAATAGGGAACCTTCTCTTTCATGAAAAAAATGGGTTCACAGAACAGGTATGCAGTGGCAGGATCACTGAACAGGTATGCAGTGGCAGGATCACAGTACAGGTATGCAGTGGGCTGAGGGCTCACTGAACAGAACAGGTATGCAGCCAGGAAGAAGTTAAGCCTAACTAATCTTTCCCTATATGAGAGACTGCAGCAGCTCGCCCTACTCTCACTAATGCAGGCACACGAGTGGCCGTAATGGCCGCTGCTGCCTGCCTTATATAAGGGGGGTGGGGCTCCAGGGGCTAGTGTAGCCTAATTGGCTACACTGGGCCTGCTGACTGTGATGTAGAGGGTCAAAGTTGACCCTCAGGTGCATTATGGGGCGAACCGAACTTCTTCCGCAAAACGTTCGCGTGCGGTACCCGCACGCGAACCACCTAAGTTCGCGCGAACCACGTTCGCCGGCGGACCGTTCGGCCCAACTCTACTGTAGACTAGTATAAACTGCTTAGTGAATTGAGGCCATTCCTGCCTTCTCATTATGAGCCTGATCCAATTCACTTTTTCTCTGATTTTTCTCCTAGGTGAGATTTTCACATCTTCTCAATACACTGCCTTGTAAGTCACCGGCAAGCAAGTAAATACTCAAAATAATCTTGACAGTACTTTTTCACCTACCTTTTGGTACTTTTTCAATTGCAGAGTGCTGAAAAGTTATTTTAAACAGAAGAACCAACTGGTCCAAGCCCTATCCCATACAGCCATATCAATCCCTGCCAAGTAGTGTTGTCCGGATCATGAACGATTCGGATCTTTGATCCGAATCTATTTTATGAGTCGATCATCCGAATCATCAAAATGAGTGATTCGGATCGCAAAGGGGGCGGGGCCAGGAGCGACACGCCCCCTCTCAGCGGGCAGCGGGGTCTTGGAAGCAGAGCAGAGATGGATCGCTCTGTTGCATGGGAGCCAGGGACAGGTAGATGAGAGAGAGGGGACATGGGTGCCACTGCCAGATATGTGTAGAGCACACATACTGGCTATAATGTGCTGCCCATTACAGGCTGTCTGTTCCGTAGTGCTGCACAGTGATCACATTGGAAACTTTTGGCTCAGCTCAGCACAGCTCAGTAACTTTGCAGGCACTGTGATTGCAGCGTAATATGATCCTCCTGCACTCAGCACTAAACAGCTGCACTTATCTTCTGGGAATGCTGTCTTTCACTGTGCGACCTTTTCTTTCAAAGTATACAGATGACCATATAGGTGAAATATATGTAAAGCATATGATTGCAGCATGTGGGTATTACGTGCAAACATTTCTGCTCTCTGCTCGTTCCTCCTCCCATCTCTGTCCACTCCCTGCCCTCTGTCCATCTTCTCCCCTTCTCTGTGTGTCCACTCCCTCCCCTTCTCCTGTCCACAGACCTGTCCTGCTGTTCATTTCACCCCCGAATGCTTCCGGTAGTAAAATGATCCGAGATTCGGATCAAAGATCCGGATCTCTTCAATGATCCGATTCGAATCATCCGGATCATTGAAAAGATCCGAACTTCCCATCTCTACTGCCAAGTACTGATGAGGACCAAATGTCCAAAACAGGCTGTCTGCATGTGGGGTTTATGTGGCTGTGTAAAATTTAAAGATATAGGCTTAAAGATATAGGCTTGCTAAACACCAGCGTTTCTAGATGCTAGCCTAGCTTACAGGGACATAGAGATAATTTGCATATTCAGTAGTAGTGCATTGTGGGTAACCACAAATGTTCACTCAATGCTGAATTATTGCACGTTTCCTTCTGTTTTAAGAAGGCAAATCACACTTTGAACAGAAGATAAAAGATCATCACCTAGGAGAGAAGAAGTTAATTGGACCGTCCCGATATGTCTAAAGTATTTCAGCTTCAGCATTGCTACCAACAATGAACTGTCAGGGTTAATTTCTTTAAAGGGAACCAGAGACGCCGGACTTGTAAAAAGAAAAAAAGATTTTATACATACCTGGGGCTTCTTGCAGCCCCATAAGCCTGCATCGCTCCCACGCCGCCATCCTCCGCTTCCTGGATCCGCCGGTACCGGGTCCCGTCACTTCCAGCGGACGCGGCCAATTGTCCGCATGAGCAGGGGCTCCCTCCATACCCTTACGCGTGCGGCTGCGCAGTATGGAGCAGCACGCGTAAGGGTATGCCGGGAGCCCCTGTGATGCGGACAATTGGCCACATGCTGCCGCCGACTGGCCGAAACTACGGGACCCGGTACCGCCGGATACAGGAAGCGGAGGACGGCGGTGTGGGAGCGATCCGTGCGTATGGGGCTGGAGGAAGCCCCAGGTATGTATACAATCTTTTTTCTTGCAGTGCAAGGGACTTTCAAAAAGTCTTCTCCAGCACCACAATTCAAAGACGTTGATTTTTCTGCACCCAGCCTATCTTATGTTCCAACTCTCACTACTGGAAATGGCTTTGACTATATGAATTTTTGTGGACAAGGTGGCATCCCTGCTTTTTATTACACTGTAAAAAATATGTGAAATCTTGCGCTACAGTCGTAGTTGGTAACGGCCTGAAATGTGCTCACTGCTCCAGCTGCTCCTCGACCCCAGCCGAAGGGTGATCTTTGAGACAGAGAAACAAAATGGAGGAGGAGCGCTTAACAACACACCATGTACCTAAAAACTTACTGAAAGCCAGTAGTAAACTAGCATCCCATGGGCAACTTGCCCAGCAAACGTCCTTAGAAGGCAACTTATCTCTACGCTGTGGCCAGCACCAGTGGTGGTCCAGAAGGTATTGGAAGGCAGGCTCCCCCAGCGGACTTGTGTGTGCCAGTGACGTCACTATGCGTTTTGGCATATCTACGCCTTCATCAGGTGAGTTACTGGCACGCGCACATAAGTATAAGTAGATTCTTGTGGACTTGCGTTACTATGGCAATGCAAGTTGAGCCCCGGCACACGCGCACACGCTCATACGGTAAAAAAATTGTAATGAGGGGTGTCTGGTTGATGAAATTCGGGTGATGAACCTCAGGAACTGGTAGAGGAAAAGGGAAACAGGAAACACCAAGAGCGCCAGGTAGTGCAGTACTTCCAGGCAATGACATAATGTGTGAAACAAATACTACTTACAAACCTGAGTTGCTATTAGGTAACCACAGTATTGCGCAGGTGGAGAATTCCGTCTCCATGTGGATTGGGCATCCTCTTCGGGATAGATTGGGACGCATTTCAGAAAAAGGACCACTGAATAATTTACACAGGGGATGGAAAAACTGTACACAAAATGGGAGGAGGCGCCCCAATGTAATATGCAATGGGTAAACGAGGTTGATGAAACAGTCTTACCTCAGGTAGGAGGTTGAAAGATAAAACATTTTATTGGACAGCATTAAAAGACAACGCGTTTTGCGGGATCTGCCCGCTTCCTCATGTCTACAGTCCAGTATTTTATGCAAAATAGGTTAAAGTCACTATTAGGCATCAGAAGAGTTATGCAAAGGATGAGGTAAATGTGGATATAGAAATGCAAAATTCATAGAAATGTGTCCAGCTGTCTACAAATGTGAAATACTCCCCCCCCCCTTTAAGCTGTTGACTGGTGCCCAGTACAATGCCACTAATAAGAGAAGTGCAGCCAAGCATTGGGATGCAAACAAGCTATGATGAATCCTCCTGCCTACAGCCAACTCTACCTGTGGCCAGAAACCTGATTTCTGAAAATAGGGAGATCCAATAAATGCACAGCTACCCGTCACACACACACCACACGCACACACGCACGCACGCACGCACCACACCACACTCATACACACTGTATGGGGGGGGGGGGGGGAGTAAACTTGTTTTCCTCTCTGTTGTCTCCAGATCTATCTAAAAGCTTTGCAGAGCACTTGGGGTGAGGCTTTTCTGCAGGCCATAAATGAACGAGCTCAAGAAAACAAGTATAACACGTGCCTGGTGGATCGATAGATAGAGATTCAGGAGGCCAGCAGGTGTACGGCCAGAAGTCTGGACAGGAGCTGCAGGGAAGCACTTAGCAAGGCAGCGGCTGAAGAAACATTTAGTTTGTGTCTCCTCTGCTCTGTCCAGGATGTGAAGTAATAACTCTGGTATATCAGCAGCTCTGCTAGGATTTATACAATGCAGAAATAAGGCACTGGTTACCTCCACTCATAGCAGTGCTAGCAGGGAAATCATACCTCCCAACTTTTTGAGATGAGAAAGAGGGACACTTAAGCCACACCCCTGATCACCCCCCCCCCCCAGTCACGCATACCATAAAGATTTCATAATCAAAATATGTTGTCTTATAATTCAAACCACACTGGTCCTTTCTATCTTGGTTCATTTTCCTTCATATTAACATTTTAAAATTAGCAATATATCAATGTAAAGGATGAGAATAAAGTTTACAGTCAAACACATTTTTAGTAGAGAAATATATATATTTACACAGAAAGAGGGACAAAGTCCTGAAATAGGGACAAATGAGGAGGAAAGAGGGACAGGGCTCCCAAAGAGGTACTGTCCCTCCGAAAGAGGGACATTTGGGAGCTATGATGAAATGGTGACTTAATTCCCCCTGTCTCCAGCCTGGTGTGTATACAGAGACATGGTCCTGTAATTCTGAACTGAAAGAAGATTATGCAGAACAAATTGAAAAATGGCGCTATCATCAGCCAACAAGAGAGACCAAACAACACATCCTTGTCTCCTCTTCTGTCTTCCCAGAATCCTTTGCAGCACTGGCTGCCCTATTGGCCCATCCTGCCACTTATAGAGTACTCCTTCCCCTTATTATTCTTCAGAGCCTAAAAATAAACACCCCAATATACCCATCCCCCTGGTGGGGAGGCTCCCAGTAAAACACTGATATATTTTAATATACTAGCTGAAGAACCAACAGTATGTATTTGGCTGATGTTGGATCCAGCGACGTTTTCTAACCTTGACAAACAGTCAGTCAGACAGTGATGGCGGCACATACACACACACACCTGAATTTATGTGTGTATATACAGCTGAGAGTGGATGTGTAGGTGGTTGGCTCGGGCAACACACACACACGCTGTCAATGGATCTGTCAGAAACAGTCTCATCAGTCCGCCGACAGCGTGTACACACATGCTACTGTCGGCAGAACGTCCGTCCAGTGGGAGGGTCTGACGGACCGTAATTTGCTAATGAGCAGGCAATTAACTGCTCAGTGAGTCAGGTCAAGCAGCAGAGCAGAGAAAGGGACTGGAAAAGATCAGTTGAGTGTAGAGCTAATGCTGTCCCCTGGAGTCTGCTGCCCTGAATCACGTGATTCAGTCTGCTTCATGGTAGGGCCGCCCCTGCCCTTTTACCAGGATAAAACATGGTGGATGGGAGTGCTGTCCCTTCAGATTCCCCTGGCTATGTTCTTCTTCTATGTCACCTATACATGGAATCTAGTATTACATTAGAATCCCTCAGCCCCAGAACACACTCCTTCAAAAGGAAGCTGGCAAAGTCAGCTGAGGTGGCAGCTTCCCAGAAAGCCATGACACAAATGCTACAAGTCACACTGTTCATGCCTGAAACTTGTCACCAGCTATTAACTTTTCCTTTCTATCCCATTAAACAACATTTCAGTTTTCCTGCAGTTATATCTACTCCGTCTACCCTGTCAGCCACCCAGGAGGTTAAGCAAAACTCCACATCTGTCTCCATTGTCAGGCTCAGTGTGACGGCACATTCCCAAAGCGCCACAACAATAATTCATCACCTGACAAAGTGCTCAGCAGGTGTGCCCCAGTGCATGCTGGGACTTCCCAACATTCCATGGAGCAACACTGAATAGAATAGCCTGGAGCTGTCACATGTACAGGGGAAATATAGTTTATACATCAGTGAAACTATCAGCATAGAAACTGCATAGTTACATAGTTTGGTTGAGATGCAGCGTCCTGCAGTTGTCCTGTACCCTTAGATGAAAACAAAACATTTCCACTTCCACATATGACTGTGAGGACGGTGTTCTGTGGTTATACCTAGCATTTTTCTTCCTCCGAACACAACTGACCGCGCCTTCTCTAAATTACTTTTAATAAGCAAATGTAAGACACACCTTTGCACATGCCTTCTTGACAAGGGGAACATTCTGAGTACTGCAAGATTTGAATGCATTATGGTGTAGTGTTTTACCAATGGTGTTCTTGGTGATTGTGGCCCCAACCTCCTTTACATCACTAACAAGCTCCTCCCATGTAGCTGTGGTCAATGTAGTAGTCTACCATGTAGTCTGATCTCTCACCAGTATCAGAATCTTTTATTTCACCAAGCACGACTGGGTCCTGCCCGGAATTGGTTTTGGCAGGTACAGGGCTAGTGTGGAACATGACTTACAAAACAATAAGAATAGAAATACAGCAGTTAAACAGAACATTAACATACACAATATAACACCATTACCACACCCCATGAGGCAAGCTTTTGCATGGAGCTCCAGACCGAAGGTCAATGATGGTCATTTTTTTCCATCTCTGAATAGTTGCACCACCAATTGTAACCTTCTAACCAAGCTTCTTGCTAATGGTCTATAAAGCAAACCTGAAGCCAAAAAATAAACTTACGATATACTGTATATACTCGAGTATAAGTCTAGAAATTTAGGTCAGATTTACTTCATAAAAGTATAGGGGTCGACTTATACATGGGTCACAGGCAACACTGAGCAAACACTGAGTAATGTGTGTACTATTAGTGACATTCCCTTTTGCAGCAATTTACACAGTGGTGAGTGATACTTTGAGGAAAGGAAATGCCAAGAAAACACAGGTCTAAAAAGTACTGGACACAATAATTAAGAAGGAAAGGGGCAGGGGGGAAATACTGGGCTGTAGGAAGCGGAGTGAATAATTGCTACACTTGGGGGCCTGGAGGAGGTATTGGCTGCACTTAAGGGACAGAAGGGGTTAATGACTGCAATACTTTATGCAGTGCAGTCATTAACCCCTCCTGAGTCCCAAGTACCACCGTTAACTTTGTTGGGTAGACTTATACTTGAGTCAATAATAAAATCCAGCTTAAGAGGGTTGAATATTGGAATCGACTTATACACGAGGTTGACTTGTATTCGAGTATATATGAGTAATTAATTGTATGTGTAGTATGGATAAGGAATAGAACATTAGCAGCAAAGAAAAGAGTCTCATATTTTTTTTATTTTCAGTTATAGGGCATAGCATATATATTCAGTTTATAAGTTATTGTGAACATAGGCCATGGAGGTTGATACACAAAGCTGCATTAATATTTCTATGTGGAGACAACGTATGGCAATATGACAGTTGCTACCGCCAGATGGTTACAGTGAGTTACGCTATTAGCACGACCCGTGGTATTTGAGTTACGCAACCGTTGTTGTGGTAGCATGCGTTAGTAAAACCATTGCCGTAGCAATGCGCACGTTACTCGTGTACCGCCGGTTGCCCTAATAGCGTAACTGGCTGTAATCTGCTGGTGGTAGTAATGGTAATATTGCTGCACACTGCCTGCCCACAGAAATATTACCGCTGCTTCATGCATTAATCCTAAGCAGAGGTAATTCATAAGTTAGGAGAGATATAGTGGTTGGGTTACTAAAAGCTCGTAAACTTGTGCCCAAACTTGGATGCTTTTACTTCTTGACACATTATTTGACCCGAAGAAGGGATGTAGGTCGTAAAACACGTTGTCTAGGTTCTCAACGTGTGGTACGCGTACCCCATGGGGTACTTCTGATGGTTCCAGGGGGTACTCAGGCTTGATATATTTAACCAGGAATAACAAATTTACAGTTTTAGAAAATAATACATCTTATTTAGACAACAACAAGTTCGTATTTTAGCTAATTAAAAGCAATAGTAAATGCTTGGAAATTGTTTAGAACCAATTATATACTACGATTAAATATACATTTGTCAAGGGGTACTTGTGATAATGTTTACTGAGCTGGGGGTACTTGGTGAGTACAGGGTTTTAAAAGGGGTACATACCAATAACATTTTGAGAAACACTTGTCTAGAGTGCTTAATAAACAACTGCATTTTTTCACCTACTACCATTGTGGGTCTTTTTGCAAGGTAGGATCTGGAAATTCTTGCCTGACTTAGCAAAGTTTCTTTCATTGTTTTTTATATACTTTTTATATTATTTTTGGGGGGACGCCTCCTGCATTTGACTTTAGTCCTTCTACATAACCCTACCTAGTGGGATGCTTGCCCCTACAACTTAATTGCAGTGTGAATGTTTGATTGGACCAGCGACAGATCTCCCTCACCAAAGGCGAGGGGGACGGTACTTCCCCACATGTGCACATAATAATCCTATAATAATAATAATAATACTAAATTTGTATAGCACCTTTCTCCTGTTGGACTCAAAGCGCTCAAGAGCTGCAGCCACGTAGGACGCACTCTTGAGGGCCACCCAGGTAAGTGGTTTCCTCTGGAAGCAACCCATGTTTGTGAGTACCGTAGATACTCACATATAAGCTGAGGTACCCACTTTTCCCCCAAAAAACAGGGAAAAGTGATTGACCCACGTACAGTATAAGCCCCCTCCACAGTACAAGTCAGCCCCCCCTCCTCATAGCCAGATGTGCCCCAAGGATGATACAGTTGTGTCTCAAGACGCCACTAGATGGCGTCATAGATATGAGACACAGCAATTGCCTAGCAGGAAGAATCCTTGATTATTGAGCAGCTGACAATGCTGCTTGCACCTTCTGCTCCACAAGCCAGGGGACACAGGTAGTCTTGAGCAGCACACTCTGCACGCCATGTTGCAGGGGATGGGGGCACGGACCCAGCAGGGAGCCAGCTGGCAAGAGCAGGATCACTAATGCATGATCCTTACACTCCTCTGCCAGTAACAAAACCAGCTCCACCATTCGTTCTGCTCCACTGACTCGCATATAAGCCGAGGGGGGTAACTTTTCAGCTCATTTTTTGTGCTGAAAAATTAGGCTTATACGCATGTATATAAAAAGGTATATACTCTAATTCTTACATCTTTGATTCATTGCACAACAATATTAAGCAATAGCAGGCTCTTGGCGTTCGTGTGTCCTTTTGTCCTCACTAGTCTGACAGCACATGGTGCAATTAGCGCTACCCATGGTAGTTGGGTAACACGCACGTTGCTATGTTAATTTGCATTACCGGATTTGCATCTCTTTACTGAACATATTACTGATGAGGATGGAATTGTGAACACATTTGCCAAATATCTGATTGCTGCATTTATAGTCTACACAGACCTTTGTATTGTACCAGTGCTTCTTGGAATTTCAGAAATATTGTTTGGCACCGACAATGCAGCCGCCTCTTAATAACTAATAAATAGACATTTGTACAGAGGAAAATTAGTCTTGCACAACATGTACATGAAGAGCCGGCTACACATTCTTATTTTCAGTTTGATCACAAAAAGAGATTTGTACAAACAAGACAGATGCAGCCAGGAATACATTACATGGTGACACTTCTCCTGGCTGCCTTTTCTAAACAAACACGGTTCCCAATGACAAACCATGTTATTGATACCACCGGCGGGGAATACATTAAAAAGTTTAGCAGGAGGAGGAAAGTTACACTATTCACTCTATTCTCTCAGATCGTCTACTGCAGGAGACGCATGTCATCCATTTCAACAGGTGACTCATTGCCACTTCTCTGATTGGCTGGTCTATGTCACATGACCATCTCTCTCAGTTGAGACACACCCATATGATTGTGAGCAGCCAATGAGAGAAGAGCAAACTGTCCACCTGATCACAGCCTTCTGCACCAAGGGAGAGAGGTGCTGCACAACACAACTGTGTCTATAGAGTAATACTTCATGGTTTTCTATATGTAAAATATAAATACGGTAAAATGTGTATATTTGTAATGTTAATTGTAAGAAGTATATATTAGCAAAGAACACATTATGAATTTTCCATTTTCCAGTCACTTCAATGATTTGATCAAACTGACGACAATTGAATGCCGGGAGGACTGTCCTACTTCTTCTGACCACACTTTGCCGCTTTCCTCAAAGAGAAATGATAGGTCCTAAGGAGGCCATACATGATTAAGAAAATGTTTTAATAAAAATGTTTTAATAATCACATTTATATTTTTAATTGAAACAATTGATTTTCGCAAATTTTTTGATAATGATCTCTTGGCTGTGATGGATTTTTTGAACTAAGGAAATTGATTGAAAAATTGATTGATTGCATAATTCTGTCATATTTGCAATGACAAGCCACACCCTGTATTTTAAACGATAAAAGAAGCTGAGCTAATGACCCTTTCAACTTTGCTCAGAGAAGCTCTTTTGCATAGATAGCAACTGAAGTTTCTTAACTCTTCCTGTACTGGAAACAATATGAGACTCATACCTGAGCTGCTAAGATTCTATTTCTTAGCTGTACTACACATGCAAATAATTATCTCTCAGTGTGCTGGCTGGTTCCACTGTCACTTCTCCCTTACTTCCCTTGCCCATCATAAGTAGCTACTGGTGCCCCTTAATACTGAGGGTACCTCTGGCTACCTAATACTAAGTAGCTAGAGATGCCCCCAAGTATTAGGTAGCTAGCTGACTGTAGGGAGATCTGGTCAGTGGAATTCAGAGACTCGGGTGAGTAACCTCTCATTTACACTCCACATAGGCCTCTGCATATGGAAGGAGGCAGGGAGGCACTTGAGATGGGGAGTGAGCCGCCTATCCATCATCAGGCCCCTATAGGCACGTGCCTACAGTGAGGAGAACGCCAGCGCATACCACTAAGGCTACATCTGAAATGACCACCAGCTCAGTGTGCAGCACCTAAATAGATTTTCTGCACACTTTGCATTCAATTCAGATGCAAATCATATGCAAATCTGCTACTACTTATTATGCAAACAGGAAACTCAGGAGGAGGGTCTGGGAGCAGCTAACCTGACAAGTGCCTTAAAGGGGAACTTCAGCCTAAACAAATATACTGTCATCAAATTACATTAGTTATGTTAATTAGAATAGATCGGTAACATAATCTCTAACCCACCCTGTTTTAAAAGAACAGGCAAATGTTTGTGATTCATGGGGGCTGCCATCTTTGTCATGGGGGCAGTCATCTTTTTGGTTGAAAGGAGGTGACAAGGAGCAGGAGACACAGTTCCAACTATCCTGTGTCCTGATTACCCCTCCCAGCTGCACACGCTAGGCTTTAAATGTCAAAAAAAATGCACCAGAACAGCAGAAAGAGAACAACAACATCAGAAATCCCATCCTGCTTTGCACATCAGGGGAAAAAAGCCCGGTCAGTTTTCTTCTGTGCAGCTAAAAATGAGGCTTGTATTAGAGAAACAAAGTTCTGATGCTGTGAAACTGTTAATGAAACACCCGGCCTTTCCAGTGCTGCCGAGTAGATTTTTAGTCCGGAGGTTCACTTCAAGGTAAATCCGGCCCTATATATATATACATATTATATATATATATACATAATATATATATATATATATATATATATATATATATATATATATATAAAATTTTAACAATAGGATTTTATTAAGGAATGGCAAGTACCACACAATGCTTATACACAGTTCCACACAATGCTTGGGTATATATTTTAATGAGATTGCAACGGCTTTGTAATATCTGTGATGATTGCCAGGTAATGCTGTAAACTATATAAACTACCTAGAATTTGAGAATATATTGGTTTATAGAACCGGTTTAATTACTGTAGACATTAATGTTGGCACATGGTGGATATGTAACGTACTTGTATAACTTTTAGACAGTATTTTGCTTTACAGTGCTCATGCCTTGTATCTGAGCTTTGAATGTTCTTTTTTTTTTTTACATGTTTCCATGTTAGATACACACGGTGGCGTAGCTAAGGAACTTTAGGCCCCAATGCAAGTTTTACATGGGGGCCCCCCAAACACTCTGTACATAACAGCTGATATCGCACACCAAAACCTACCAAGAACATACACAGTATCAGGTGCAAGCAGGGAATGGAGAATCGTTGATTACCACCATTCAAAGCATCTATAGAAGTGTTCTTTACCAGCAGACAATCAGTAGAGTTAATACTACAGTTGAGGGAGGGCCCCTCTGGCCCAAGGGCCCTGGTGCTATTCACTACCTCTGCATCCCCTATTGCTACGCCACGGAATACCTGCATTGCTCTCTTGATATGAATAAAGCCTAAAGGTAGCCACTCACTGTCCAATTTCTAGCGAAAAATCGTTAGAGCGATCAGAAATTCTGATCGGATTGGTTGTAAATAATCTCAGTTAATGGACACAATCGATTACAAACGATTATAAAAATAGTTGTCCGATTGGATTTTATGGTTGTGATAGATGGGAAGCAAAGATTGGTTCATTAGTGGTGTAGTGAGTGATTTTTCTTTATCAGAATTTACTGATCGCTCGAACGATTTTTCCCTAGAAATTGGATCGTTAGTGGCCACCTTAAGGCCCTGTTCACAGTGGTCAGTTGCGTTGCAGAATAATTCTGCGTGTCAATTAGCTGCCCATACAATTCTACTGTATGTCTCCTGTTCACAGTACTGCGTTGTAAGTAATCACAATATTCTAATTCACATCATACACACTGCTGTGTGCATTTCGGCAGTGCGTATGATGTGCGACACACGAGAATGTCAGAAATGCGTAGACAGCACTTCAGCAGATCATATGTGCTGTGCAGCGGTGTGATGCGCTACGGCACTGCTTCATGCATTTTTTCTGCTAAGCGTAGCGCTGACCCATTCACTGTAGTGAATGAGATCAGCAGTGCACATGGCGTGTGATCGTACATGTTGCGTAATCTGAATGTTTTAAGGATGTCGGAGGAAACCTGGGTGCTCGGAGGACACCCACGCAGACACGGGGAGAACATACAAACTCCTTGCAGATAGTGCCCTGGCTGGGATTAGAACCGAGGATGCAGCGCTGCAAGGCGAGAGCGCTAACCACTACTCCACTGTGCTGCCCGGTTCAGAGGGAAATAACAAGGAAATGCGGACTGGATCCATCATACAATGCGGCCGCACAGAAGCAGAATTCAGCTCGTTTCCACGATCGTAGCTGTCTGCACACTGAGGGTAGGAACACACTAGGCAGCAGTGCTGCTCAAAACCGGATCCGGGAGATACCCGGATAGTTGCTATCCGGATATCTCCCAGTAAACCTGTGCGGGGTGGGCGGGGTCAATCTTACCTTTTTAACGTCTTCTTTGTCCGTCCCTTGGCGCCTCCCACGATGCGCTCCACGCGCGTCACGTGATTACAAACACTTCCTCCTTCAACCCGTAAGGGGGAAGTGTTTGTAATCACGTGATGCACGTGGAGCGCATCGTGGGAGGCGCCAAGGGACGGACGAAGAAGACGTTAAAAAGGTAAGATTGACCCCGCCCACCCCGCACTGGTAACTGGGAGATATCCGGATAGAACTATCCGGATGTCTCCCGGATCCGAATTTGAGCAAAGTTAGCTTTTTACTGAATATGCGTTTGTGCGTTTTCAGTGCATTCTGCATGAGTTTTCAGCGCCTCTGCATTTTTTTCCGGACGTGTTTTTCTTGCGTTTTGTATGCATTTTAATGCGTTTGTGGTTTGCATATATAAATTGCATATGCGTTTTGTATGCCTATTTTTTTTTTATGCGAATCACTAGGAAGTCAACAGGAAGCGGAAATACATCAACAAACGTGGGTTTTTTGTTTTTTATTTTTTTTTTTAAAACATAAAAAAAAAACGCACTAAAAATGCACTAAACTGCAATACCTCTACGTCACCATTGATGTTCATTATGTGGAAAAATATGCAGCAAGTCCTACGTTTTAAAAAAACGCACATGGCAGAACGTAAACATATGCGTTTTTTCATGTGGCCCATTGACTTGCATTAGGTGCGTTTTCTGTTGCGTTTTCCGGAAACGTGATTTTATTCACCTTAGGATGCAGACCAGTTTGAGCATTGATGCAAAACACTATTTCCTTTTATTCTTCAGTGAGAAAAAATGTAATGCTGCCAAAATATTTTCCATGATCATCTCATAAACAGGGAGCGCTTCCCTCTCATGCATGCGTGGAACGCTCTGCTCAGTCTATCCACAAGGCAACTGGCAGGAAGTAGATGGTTTCCCGTGTCGTGTGTGTCTGTGAGTCGTACACTGGAGCCATGCAGAGCACAGACAGACATAAAGCCGTCTGTAAATGAGGCGGACGAGGATGAGCCGCCGTGTAGGACAACATCCCACCTAGTAAATGTGCGTCTGTGAATCAGTGACTGCTACCTGGCGGGAAACGTCTTCAAAGAGGGAACTGCTACAAATGTCATCCTAGGGAGAGCTTAAAGGATACCACAACTGAAATGTGACATAATGAGATAGACATGTGTATGTACAGTGCCTAGCACACAGATAACTATGCTGTGTTCCTTTTTTTCTTTCTCTGCCTGAAAGAGTTAAATATCAGGTATGTAAGTGGCTGACTCAGTCCTGACTCAGACAGGAAGTGACTACAGTGTGACCCTCACTGATAAGAAATTCCCCCTTTTTACCTCTTTCTTGCTCTCAGAAGCCATTTTCTGCTAGGAAAGTGTTTTATAGTTGGAATTTCTTATCAGTGAGGATCACACTGTAGTCACTTCCTGTCTGAGTCAGGACTGAGTCAGCCACTTACATACCTGATATTTAACTCTTTCAGGCAGAGAAAGAAAAAAAGGAACACAGCCTAGTTATGTGTGTGCTAGGCACTGTACATACACATGTCTATCTCATTATGTCACATTTCAGTTGTGGTATCCTTTAATGAAGTGAAGTGTGAGGAATTAACCACAAGCCTCCGCAACTATGGAGATACAACAATAAGTACGTGAGAGGCAGATTGACCAGAGCACTACAGTACACCGCAGTCACATGTAACAGACGCGTGCATGAAAAAAGGACGCCGTGAAAAAAGGGCCCGAGTTGATAACGAAATGGCGCCGGTTATTAAAAAAATCTAATAACGATAAACATGTTGTCAAGCTTTAACGATAAATACCGTTGTAAAAACAGACGAGAAATAAGAACAAAAAGATATTAACGTTAAATATTGTCATGTAATTCAACAATACAGCTTAACCCAATCCTACCTTCACACAGAACCCTCCCCTGGTAGCGCCTAACCCTAACCCGCCACCCCCGATGGTACCTAACCCTAACCATCCCCCCTGGTGTTGCCTAAAACTAACTGCCGCCCGGGTGGTGCCTAACCCTAACCACTCCCCCTGGTGGTGCCTAACCCTAACCACTCCCTCTGGTGGTGCCTAACCCTAACCACTCTCTCTGCAGAAACACCCTTTTACACAGGGTAACGATATTATCTTTGATCACGTAAAATTTGTGAAATATAGATGAAATAATATGACAAGAACTATAACGTTGCAAGCTTCTAAAATGATAACATACTTCAAAACTATCATGTTCTAATGTTGTTAGCGATATTTATCACGGCACCCTTTTTTCGCTGTATTAACGATAATTGCATTAAAGTTTATGGCAGCTCCCTTTTTGTCCACCCTCAGCCGGCGCCCTTTTCTCCTGCTACCTAACATACACATTGTACACACACACACTATACGTACATCATTATACATACCCCTGGCAAATTTAAAGTTACTTTTATTCAACCTGCAAGTAACTTTTTGATCAATCTGCAAGTAACTTTTTGATAGAAGATAATAAGACGATGTACAAAAGGCATTTGTGTGAAAAAAAAAAAACATTTCTCAGTTTTTATTTAAAAAAAAGTGTCCAGTCCAAAATTATTCTTACCCTTCTCTGCAATCAATAGAAAATCCTTTATTGGCTATTACAGCACTCAAACACTTCGTATAATTGCAGACCAGCTTTTTCCATGTCTCCACAGGTATTTTTGCCTATTCATTTTTAGCAATGAGCTCCAAATCTTTCAGGTTGGAGGGTCCTCTTGCCATCACCCTGATCTTTAGCTCCCTCCCTCTCAATTGGATTCAAGTCAGGACTCTGCCTGGGCCACTCCAAAACGTTAATGTTGTTGTCTACTTACCATTTCTTCAGTATTTTTGGTAATGCCCATAATAAATAATTATGGGCAGCACTGTATATATGACAAGAGTATTACATTACACCGCAGTCACATGTAACACACACACTGTACACACTGGTACACTACACATTTAAACGAAAAAAGCATACCTCCCAACATTTTGAGATAAAAAAGAGGGACACTTAAGCCACACCCCTGACACACCCCTAGTCTCGCATACCATAAACATTTCATAAGAAAAATATGTTGTTTTAGAATTCAAATCACACTGATCCTTTCCATCCTGCTTAATTTACCTTCATATTAACACTTGAAGATAAGAAATATATCAATATAAAGGATGGGAATAAAGTCTAGAGTTAATTATACACATTTTTTCAGTAGAAAATACATATATTTACACAGATCAGTCCTGAAAGAGGGACAAAAGGGGAAGAAAGAGGGACAGTGTCCCCAAATTGGGACTGTCCCTCCAAAAGAGGGACAGTCCCTCCAAAAGAGGGACAGTTGTGAGCCATGAACAAGAGCATTACAGTACACACAGCCAGTCTGACGCAAGAGAAGTGCGCTCTCTACCTATCTCTCCTGCGGCTGCGACCGGCAGAACTTATGTGACCTGGTGCCGGAGCTGTAGAATACTGAGGGCGGCGGTGTGGGAGCGATCCGTGCACATGGGGCTGGAGGAAGCCCCGGGTATGTATAACATTTTTATCTTTTATCGCCTCTGGTTTCCTTTAAGGGATGTTTCCAATGCCTTGCTGAATTGAAAGGGTACCTTAGCCCTAATTTACATTTTAAAATTGTGTGAGTGTGTGTGAGTGTGAGAGTGTGTGTGTGTGAGAGTGTGTGTGTGTGTGTGTGTGTGTGTGTGTGTGTGTGAGTGTGAGTGTGTGTGAGAGTGTGTGTGTGTGTGAGAGTGTGTGTGTGTGAGTGTGTGTGTGTGTGTGAGTGAGTGAGTGAGTGAGTGTGAGTGTGAGTGTGTGTGAGTGTGAGTGTGAGTGTGTGTGTGTGTGTGTGAGAGTGTGTGTGTGTGTGAGAGTGTGTGTGTGTGTGAGTGTGTGAGAGTGTGTGTGTGTGAGAGTGTGTGTGTGTGTGTGTGTGTGTGTGTGTACAGTGTGTGTACAGTGTATGTACAGTGTGTGTACAGTGTGTGTGTGTGTACAGTGTGTGTGTGTGAGTGTGTGTGAGAGTGTGTGTGTGTGAGAGTGTGTGTGTGTGAGTGAGTGAGTGTGTGTGTGTGAGTGAGTGAGTGTGAGTGTGTGAGTGTGAGTGAGTGTGAGTGTGAGTGTGAGTGTGTGTGTGTGTGTGTGTGTGTGTGTGTGTGTGTGTGTGTGTGTGTGTGTGTGTGTGTGTGTGTGTGTGAGAGTGTGTGTGTGTGAGAGTGTGTGTGTGTGAGAGTGTGTGTGTGTGTGAGTGTGTGTGTGTGAGAGTGTGTGTGTGTGAGAGTGTGTGTGTGTGTGTGTGTGAGTGTGTGTACAGTGTGTGTACAGTGTGTGTACAGTGTGTGTGTGTGTACAGTGTGTGTACGTGTGTGTGTGTGAGTGTGTGTGAGTGTGTGTGAGTGTGTGTGTGTGGAGATGCGCATAGGCTTACTGCACCTCCCCTGGACCAACGACTTTTACATTTTGCCCTCTGTGTCTCCAGTTACTCATTTCCTGATCGGCGCAGTTGATGCCCTTTAACATGAACTTACTGAGCTGCGCATGCGCAGTATGTCCTATTGGGCTTCTGGTGATGGTGCTCGCTGGTGGGAGGTGTGCACACCAGTGTGAGGATGCACCCGGGGTGCGCGCGCTCACTGGCGAGTGCTGTCACAGGAAGTCCAATAGTACATAATGCGCATTTGCAGCGCAGCATGTCCAGGTCAAAGGGCGCTGACCAGAAAATGAGGAATGGGAGGCACATTTATCTGCACACAGACACAAGGTAAAGGTAATCATGCTTTAAAAAAGAACATACAAAGATCTTTCTTTTAAAGCAAACTTCCACTTTTCCTGAATTAAAGGGAAGGTCCAGGATAAATAAAAAGTAAAAATCTACTTACCTCGGGCTTCCTTCAGCCTCTGGCAGCCGTCCTGTGCCCTTGCCGCAGCTCAGGTGGCTCCAGGTCCTCTCCAGTGCAGATGCCGACCTCGCCAGGTCGGCATCTGCTTGCGCTACACCATGCAGCTCACTGAGTGCCACTGGCATCATCCAGACTGTACAGCACAGGCGCAGAACTATTACGCCTACGTAGTACAGCCCAGATGACGTCAGCGCGACTACGTGAGCCGCACGCTGCAATGCAAGTAGGCCTCTTGTACCTGAGGGGACTCCGGGCCACTGGCAGGGAGCGGAGCTGCAACAAGGACACAGGACGGCTGCCAGGGGCTGGAGGAAGCCCCAGGTAAGTAGATTTTTACTTTTTATTCATCTTGGACATTTCCTTTAAACGTTCAATTTGGCTGCACATTTCAAGGGTTATTGGCAAGATAGGCAGACAGGAGTGTCAATGGATCGATGCAGATGTTAAAAGTAGCAAGGCTTCTTGCTCTGTGCACCTAATTACTGTTGATCGATTTTACTGTTGAGGTCAGAGTTTCAGGATAACTGCATGGTCAATCCAATAATGGGTCGGCACTCGTGAACCAGGCAAAAGGAACGTGCCAGGTCCTCCCTGTGTACCAACAGTATCACAATAGCAAGAAGTCTCAGATCCGCACAGTTCCAAAAATAAAATACTGAATTCAATATTTTATTTTTGGAACTGTGCGGGTAGGAGACTTCTAGAGATAACTGCATGGAGAAATACGGAGAGAGCCATTGAATTGGGAATTAGCCTGAACTGTGAGCAGAGTTCAAAACATTGTTGTTTCACTATTAGTTTATGATATCGCTCGGCAGTTTCCTATCCTCCTGATCTCATTTGACAGATCTGCTCTCATTCCCACCAGCAGAGAGTGGCAGGTGAGCAATGTGAAGGTGCTAGTAGCTGTTATATAACACCAGCTCTTGGGTGCCACCACCAGACTCTAAAATTTATAGAAATCAATTACCATCTCGGTTTTCCGTCGTCATGACTGCATCTAAGATAATATTTGTGCCAGAGGTGGCCAGTGTAGCATGTGTAGGGTAGAGCCTGTTCATATGACTTCACAGTTCCATGTTCCTGATTAGAAGAACATCTCACACCTCCTGTGTGTACCGGGAAAGGTGTGACAATCTCATTTTCTGTAACCACCTCAGACAGAAAGCAAGGAGAGCATTGTTCTGGAATAGGAGGTCGGAGTATGAATCAACAGCGATGTGCATCTGGAACACGGGTGTTATACAAATCCCAGTTTCTCAATCTTATTGGCTGAGAGTCCCCGCAGAGGTCCTGCTATGTATTTCCATTCTCTATTGCCTCCGTGTAAATTGTTTTTTTACACACCGCTGAATTCTGCACAAATCGGTACACAGAAGTTTGTTTCTACTCTTCATTGTTACAGAAAAACTTCAGGAAATTTCAAAAACTCGTAATTTACATCATTTTAAGATGTTTTGTCATAAGGAAACATCAATTGCTTACGCAGATGATGATTTTTGAGCAAGCAATTAAACCCTGGCAGGTATAATCACAATCAGAAGTTATAATCTGCCCCTGAACAAAAGTAAAGAAGGTCTTCTTCATCTTGTGGTCCACATCTCAAGTCTGTTCTAGTGGATTGCAGGCAGCTTCCAACTGCAATGTGACTGCCCTCCTCTCTGTTCATGGAAATTAATCTAACCCTCTGTATCTCCTACCTCTTCTGTGCTCATCTCATCCTCTGTATCTAATACCTCTTCTCTGTTCACGGAAGTTCATATCACCTTCCACATCTCCCACCTTTCCTTTGTTCAGGGCAGGTGCGTAACTACAAATCATGGGCCCCCTCAACAAAACTTTGATGGGGCCTCCCATGTTCACACCCTTTGCTTTGCCTATTCCTGGTGACCCTCACAGCCTGGAGGTCTATCTTGCAAGGTCATAAAACAAGTGTGGACATCGTAATCTTTACACCCATATCAAGTTTGATAAAAGGGGTCTATCCTTCAGATCAGGTGTTTTTGGGCCAGAGGGATGGTAGTAATTGGGGCCCTCTCACAGCTCCCTGTGGTCAAAAGAGGCTGCTCTCCTGTAGTTATAACCCTGGTTCAGAGAAGTCCATCTAACTGTATATATCTCAAACCTCTTCTCTGTTCAAGGAAGTCCATCTCATCCTCTATACTGTATCTCCCACTTCTTCTCTGTTCAGGGAAGGCCGTCTAAAGCTCCATATCTCCCACTTCTTCTCTGTTCAGGGAAGTCCATCTAACCCTCCGTATATCCCACCTCTATTGTGTTCAGGGAAGCCCATCTAACCCTCCATATCTCTCACCTCTTCTCTGTTCAGGGAAGTCCATCTAACTCTCCATATATCCCACCTTTTCTCTGTTCAAAGAAGTACATATAACCCTCCATATTACCCACCTCTTTTCTGTTCAGAGAAGTCCATCGAACCCTCCGTATTTCCCACCTCTATTGTGTTCATGGGAAGTCCATCTCACCCTCCATATATCCCACCTCTTCTCTGTTCAGGGAAGTCCATCTAACCCTCCGTATCTCCCACTTTTTCTCTGTTCAGGGAAGTCTATGTAACCCTCCATATCTCCCACCTCTTCTGTGTTCAGGGAAGTCCATCTAACCCTCCGTATCTCCCACTTTTTCTGTGTTCAGGGAAGTCCATGTAACCCTCCATATCTCCCACCGCTTCTGTGTTCAGGGAAGTCTATCTAACCCTCCTTCATTTTCTGCAGCATTGGATCACAAGCTCTCTCCTGCTCGTTCTCACCTGGTCATTCATTTATAAACGCTTGATAATTACCAGAGGGATGCCAACTTCAGCCAGCTGGAAAAATACATACCGCAATGTGCTTTTTCCTGCCAGAGTATTTGCAGTTCAGCCTAGCCAGCCTTGTGATCTACAACACAGGTTGGAGCAAGGGGAACCACTATTTTACCATACTACAGTGTTTATGGAATCCATAATGAGAGGAATGGGGAGACGGTCATTGTTATCCTCTTAATTACCAGCTGCGCAAATGCCATAGTGATTTTACATATACTGTAACCTCAGTAGTATTAGATTCACACATTATTCTATTCCAGCAACACTCTCTTAGCAGCAGGGCTATTGGAAGTTGATGCTGATCCTTGGACTAGTTGCCTGCTGCATAAAGCACTACAATTCCTAATATATCCTGCTGTGACCTTTAGACACTTATATTCCATTCTTTGGGAGCTGAGTCAGAAAACAGTCATAGAAGGTTGGGGCAGGTAATATGTAAAAAACATCCCGATAATGTTGCCCAATGTGATGGACAGGTCACTCAGAGAGACCCTAAAGAACTGCCAAGCTACCCCCTCTAACAAACCCACCAATAAATGACATAAAATCCATTCCGTATTACAATAGAGGAATTACAGCTTCCATTTGGTGAAGATAACGATGCATTAAAGTTCCCTGATGAGCCTTTGAATAATTCCATCTATTTTTGGCCTTGGCAAAGAAACGCTGGAAGAAGAAAAAGAGGAACTTGAGTCTTGACAATAAGTGTCACTTATATATGTGGGCCATTAGTATTCATGAATTATCTGCGCTGATAAAGCCTCCGGATGATCCGTCTCGGGAATATGACATCCCGTCAGTGTCGTCAAAAAGCCGCTATCAGGAAATAGAAGAGCGGTCAAGTGAAGACGTAATGCGGAGCCTGACAGATATCTGATCGGAGATCCATACCGTGACTGACAAGTTAAGGTCAACGCTGATTAATTCCACCAAGGCCATTGAAATAATCCCGCTAATAAGACTTGTCATTTCCACTTTACAAAGGATAATATTAAATTAAAGGCAGTCCGTTCTCCATCCACTCTTCTATATGTGTCAGTTTATATTTTACCTCTTCATACAAGAGCATTATACGATTGCTCATCGGAAGTGGAGTATCCAATTTCACTAAGGGCCACCACCATCTCTCATATGCAGCCATTTCTCCATGTGTGAAGCTTGCCAGAAAGGAATTATTATTACATCTTTCATATACTGACTTTTAAGAACCTTTTACATGGATGCACTTAATGATATAATGGCATAAGGAGAAAAAAATCTTATCTGAAATACTTTATAGATGCTGATAAAACGTAGGTCATGTCACTACTAGATTCTGTTGACTTCTCCATTCTGGTTCAAGACACCTCATGACCCAAATTCACTGTTACACTTCTCAGCCTTTATCTCCAGGTCCATCCTGCCTACTTTGAACTCTGCAGTCATATCTTGTACCTACTCTCTCTAGTCCCTATCTATTGCCTCCACTGCTGGACCTTATGTCTTAACTTCACCTCGTGTTTTGCCTCCACTCCTGGACCCTGTGTCTTGCCTTCACTGCTGGACCCTGTGTCCTGCCTACGCCTGCCGGACCCGGTGTCTTGTCTTCACTGCCGGACCCTATGTCTTGCCTTCACTGCTAGGTATAGGGTCCAGACGTGAAGGCAAGACATGGGGTCCAGCCGTGAAGGCAAGACATAGAGGTCCAGCAGTGAAGTCAAGACATAGGTCTTGACTTCACTGCTGCACCCTATGTCTTTCCTTCACGGCTGGCCCCTCTGTGTCTTGCCTTCACTGCTGGCCCCTATGTCTTTCCTTCAGGGCTGGACCCTGTGTCTTGTCTTCACTGCTGGACCCTGTGTCTTGCCTTCACTGCTGGACCCTGTGTCTTGCCTTCACTGCTGGACCCTGTGTCTTGCCTTCACTGCTGGACCCTGTGTCTTGCCTTCACTGCTGAAGTGGAGTAGAAGTGTGTAGTGGAAGTGTGGTGGTGTGGAGGTGTGATTAGTTGTGTTGTGGAAGTTTGACTACAGTATGTGGGGTGAAGGTATGATTAGTGGGGTAGTGGAAGTGTGGTGGTGTGGAGGTGTGATTAGTGGTGTAGTGGAAGTGTGAGGTTGTGGTGTGGACTTGTGATTAGTGGTGTCGTGGAAGTGTGACTACAGTATGTGGTGTGAAGGTGTGATTAGTGGTGTAGTGGAAGTGTGGTGGTGTGGAGGTGTGATTAGTGGTGTAGTGGAAGTGTGGTGGTGTGGAGGTGTGATTAGTGGTGTAGTGGAAGTGTGACTACAGTATGTGGTGTGAAGGTGTGATTAGTGGTGTAGTGGAAGTGTGGTGGTGTGGAGGTGTGATTAGTGGTGTAGTAGGAATGTGACTACGAGGGGTTGAGGTGTGATTAATTAGTGGTGTAGTTGGGGTGCTACTGCAGGTGTGGTAGGGGCACATTGTTTGCTCTTTTATATTTACTGAACAAAGTAAGCAGCTTTTTTTACTTGTTCAGTTGAAAAGTACAAGGCATTTCTTAGATTTCAAAGCTTTATTGTTCAGGTTTAATGTAAACACTCCATTCACAGTACAGCTCGCAGGAAAAACACTAGCAGCTCCTTTGAAGAACACTCTGGAATATAAAAGTACTTGAGATAAGAGAATAGCTGGTTTGCTACACACACTTGTAGAGCTGCTCACACATCATATCATTATCCTGGAGCATGAAGAGCTCAGTGCTATATTGTCACACATGATGTGCGGTGCCAACATATTTATTTGCTTCACATTTATGTCCCAGGGCAAATGGATTCCAGCTAGGACTTATCTTATATGCTAACCAAAGGCTGTAAGTATTCATGGGAAGTGTGGCTGGCACAGTTGTGGGCAGTGGCTTAGTGTGGGTGACGGCTTACTCCAGCAGGTTGTGGTAGGCATGCACAGTAGCAGGTGCATCTGTGCATACTGTATATGCTTGAATAAAAATCGACCTCATGTATAAGCCGACTCCAATATTTGACCCTCTCAAGCTGGAATTTTTTATTAACTCAAGTATAAGTCTACCCAGTAAAGTTAAGGGCTGCACTAGGGGACCAGGAAGAATTAACAGCTGCACTTGGGGCCCAGGAGGGGTTAATGACTGCACTGCATACAGTATTGCAGTCATTAACCCCTCCTGTCCCTTAAGTGCAGCCAATAATTCGTTCAGGCGCCCAAGTGCTGCAATAATTCACCCCCCTTCCTGCAGCCCAATATTCCCCCTCCTGCCTTTTTCCTTGTTACTTGTTTTGACCAGAACTAAATTTCTAGACTTATACGCAAGTATATACAGTACTTAAGTATGCTTGGACACACCTGTGGGCAGTGCAACTGTGAGTGGCACCTCAGTATGGTGGTTGTGGTGTGCATGGGCGCACCTGTGGATGACAGCTTAGTGTGGACAGTGCAGGTGTGAGTGGTAGCTTAGTGCAGCAGTTGTGGTGTGCATGCAAACTTAAAGTGAACCAGAGACAAAGCACCCTCATGTATTTTAACATATATTTCAGTGGGAACATTAGAGATAACACCTACCCTGCTCTCTGTTTCATCCTTCACTGCTCAGGCTGCTTCTTATCAGCCCTGATAAAATCCCCGACTGAGCATCCTGGCTTTGCTCAGGAATCATTATAGCGGAGTCTGTCTTCTCTGATGTCTTTTCAAGCCCAAGCGTGCTCCCTTCGGGCTCTGCTATAATGACTCAGCTATAATGATTCCTGAGCAAACCCAGACTGAATGCTCAGTCGGGGATTTTATCAGGGCTGATAAGAAGCAGGCTTAGCAGTGAATAATAAAACAGAGAGCAGGGTAGGTGTTTTCTCTAATGTTCCCACTGATATATATGTTAAAATATATGAGGGTGCTTCGTCTCTGGTTCATTTTAAGTTTGAATGGACGTACCTGTGGGCAGCGCAGTTGTGGCCGGAGGCTTAGCGTGCGGTGCAATTTTTTGGAGGATCGTGGGTTTCCTGGTCAATAAGAACTAATCAGACTGATACACAATACCAAGAATAATCCTCAAGCAGAAATCTCCCCCTTCACCACCAACGTCAGCCATGGCAAACCAAGAATCTGTAACATCTTCCAGGAAACTATAGATTATGTGATTCCCTTTATATATCCTACATGAAAGTGCAAGGAGAGCAGAAAAGACACTTCTGTTCTCCTCTCTTCCACCAAACACAACACCAACCAATCCAACCCAGCCACAGAGTAATAAACCTGCTTCCAAGTGTAATCCACACGCCTGCTCCCCCACCCACCATGTGCTCCAGTTTTAAGCAAGCAGAAGTAGCTATCTTCTTTACCTCCATATTAGTGTCACGTGGTCTGCAGCCACCTAGTATACAGTTGTTATAGGAGTGTGTAGAGGGACATAGACACTGTGAAATGTCCATAGAAAGAGGATGTGATGGTTTGCAGACAGGTGCGTAACTATAGAAATGCAGCCCTGGAAACCGCAGGGGGAGCGAGAGCTGTTGGGGGGCCCTCAACTACTAATCTTCCCTTCCTTCGATACAGGGGATTATAATTTAGATCAGTTGTTAGGGGTGTGAAGATCATGATGGCCACACTTGTTTTATGACCCTTGTAAGATGAGCCCCCAGGCAGTGATGGTCACCAAGGGGAAGCTGGGAAAGGGGTGTCAACATTGAAGGGGCCCATTTTGTTGGGGGTCCCCAATGATTTGTAGTTACGCCAGTGTATGCAGCTCACGTAAACATCCATATTTCATTAAAACAAAAGTGCAAAGTAGGAGATATTGAGAAATGTCCTTTTTGAAAAATACATGCTCATTTTCAATTTGATGCCAACAACAAATTTAACAAAAGTTGGTACAGAGCATTTTAGCCTTCTCTCATATCTCCTTTTTTAATAACACAAACGTTTGGGATGAGGAGACTGGTTGCTGTAGGTTTGTAAGGGAAATGTCCCATTCTTGCCTGATAGAGGATTGTTGCAGTGTAACACCTCACAGCCTCCTTTGTTGTATATTCATGTTGTGAATTATTTCAGGGAGTGACAGGTCTGCAGTGAAGGTATCAGTACTGGTGAAAACCTGCAGAGCTATACTGCTGTAATACGTGCAAAATACGGTTTGGCATTCTCTTGCGAAAGGAAGTAAGGCTTTTCCAGGAAAAGACATGATCTGGATACAGAAGTTAAAACAAGACCTGCATAGATCAGTCAGCTTTAATGGTGCTTTCCCTGGCGTGCGAGATAAGTGGCCACCGGGATACTTTGGGCGCAGGATACAGCCGGTATATGGCTGATGCTGCTGCTGCTGAACAAGTCACAGCCGTGTTAATTACTATTCCCCCTCCAGGTCCATGTGGATGATGGGGAATGATGTAATTCGGCTTCCAGCTATTGCTGGCGGCCGAATTACAGTGTTTTAAATGTAACTTCAGCTCCGTCTTCTGACGGCGCCGAAGTTATACTCTGTGCGGCGCTATAGCCATAATTCCTATTATGGTCTATGGTGGCGCCAGCTGCGCACAAATCTCCTGCGCTGGATGCCTTGTGATCACTTTCCCAGATGTGCAGACTACTCATATCAGAGGAACTCCCCATTCCATTCTAGTTGCTGACAATGCTAAGCGGTGCCCAGAACTGGTAATAGATCAGATAAAGGAGAAGTAGGAGGAAGTGCTAACCGCTACATAAAGAAAAGCTAGATTAATAGTTACCAGCTTTCATTGTTTGTAGTCAACTTCTACAGAAGGTGCTAAATGTGGAAATACAACCGCTCCAAGATCATCTACTCAGAGAGTCTCTTCCAGAATGTGCAGCCCCTCAAGTCCCCCCCCCCCCTCCGCTCCCTAGAGGTACGGAGTAACCCTGTACAGCTTGTCAAACCCCTCCCCCCACCTTCATTCCAGAGCAACACTAGTGGAGCTGGAACTATCGGAGAGACATCTTATACTCGCAAAACACTTCAAGTGGTTGCCTATTTTTGGCAGTCCAAATTTTAGTGAATATTCACCTATTCACATACTGCATCTGCTCCATCATCAGAGGAATGACATTAGTGTGCTTGCCACTATAGTGTTCCCTAATTGATGCGCTTTCCTCTTTTATAATGTTGCCATTAGAGTGTCCCCCCCCCCCCCCCAGTATAGTGCCCCGTGTATAGTGTTCCCTCATCTATGGTGCTTCCCCTTTTCTAGTGTTGCCATTACAGTGCTTCCCCAGTATAGTGCTTACCACTATAGTGCCCCATGTAAAGTGTTCCCTCATCTATGGTGCTTCCCCTTTTATAGTGTTGCCATTACAGTGCTTCCCCAGTATAGTGCTTACCACTATAGTGCCCCATGTATAGTGTTCCCCCATCTATGGTGCTGCCATGACAGTGCTCCCCAAGTATAGCGGTTACCACTATAGTGCCCCGTGTATAGTGTTCCCTCATCTATGATGTTTCCCTTTTAATAGTGTTGCCATTGCAGTGATTCTCAATATAGTGCCCTTCTATAGTGTTCCCTCATCTATGATGTTTCCCCTATAGAGGGTCATTATTACAATTCCCCCAGTATAGTGCCCACCATTGTAGTGCCTCTTATGGTTTATTCATTGAAAGGGTTTCCCCTTTTAGAGGGTTACCATTACAGTGCTTCCCCAGTATAGTGCGCCCAGCTATAGTGTTCCCTCATCTGTGGTGTTTCCCCTTTTTAGAGGGTTACCATTACAGTGCTTCCCCAGTATAGTGCCCCCAGCTATAGTGTTCCCTCATCTATGGTGTTTCCCCTTTTAGAGGGTTACCATTACAGTGCTTCCCCAGTATAGTGCGCCCAGCTATAGTGTTCCCTCATCTATGGTGTTTCCCCTTTTAGAGGGTTACCATTACAGTGCTTCCCCAGTATAGTGCCCCCAGCTATAGTGTTCCCTCATCTATGGTGTTTCCCCTTTTAGAGGGTTACCATTACAGTGCTTCCCCAGTATAGTGCCCCCAGCTATAGTGTTCCCTCATCTATGGTGTTTCCCCTTTTAGAGGGTTATCATTACAGTGCTTCCCCAGTATAGTGCCCCCAGCTATAGTGTTCCCTCATCTATGGTGTTTCCCCTTTTAGAGGGTTATCATTACAGTGCTTCCCCAGTATAGTGCCCCCAGCTATAGTGTTCCCTCATCTATGGTGTTTCCCCTTTTAGAGGGTTATCATTACAGTGCTTCCCCAGTATAGTGCCCCCAGCTATAATGTTCCCTCATCTATGGTATTTCCCCTTTTAGAGGGTTACCATTACAGTGCTCCCTAGAATAGAGCTCACCACTGGAGTGCCCCATTAGGGTGTGAAGCCCTCGCTGTAACCCTTACCCTTACAGAGCGATCATACAGATCAAGCATGGATATATAGTTATTATCTGCCTTTGTTTCTATGTGAGTATGTCCAGTATGTCACCTCCTAAGGGACCTTATAGTGACCTCAGCTGACTCTGCAGGATATGGGTACAGTATGTCACCTCCTAGGGCACCTTATAGTGACCTCAGCAGACTCGGCCACTTCTGGACATGGATACAGTATGTCACCTTCTAGGGCACCTCATAGTACCTCATCTGACTCGGCCACTGCAGGATATGGATCCAGTATGTCACCTTCTAGGGCACCTCATAGTACCTCAGCTGACTCGGGGACTGCATGATATGGATAACTATCCCCATCTATCTCCAGTCAGGCTCATGGAGAGCTGAAATCTCAGAACATTTTTTAGCTGTTCAGAATATGGAAACATGCTGGTAAAAAATATTAGCTCTGCTATAATTAGCCCGCTGATATAAAGAAGTCGACCGATGAGATGGGGCCAGTTTTTATCACCAATAATTATTCTCATGTTTAATTAAGATCTACGGCTATTCATACAGCACTCCATACTTGGCCTCTCTTAATTTCCCAGGGTGTGCAGATTTATTAAAGATGGGCCGATCGCTTCCAGATGACAGAGAGTCAGAGCCGCTAATTAAAATTTCAGGGGTTGTGGAAGAGCACCAGTATTAAACTCTTAAATCTGCCCGGTACCATCAGGCAAACATCTAATTAAGAAATCAGAAGGAAAAAAAACTATTAACGTCTACAATAAAAAATGGCAAAGTTAAAAAGACACTAAGATAAGTTGTTTTGTTTCTTAATTTAGTTGTAAAATGTCCAAACTCACAACACAAGTTTAGTGGATGAAGCCTCATTTAGAAATGTCAGTCCAGGTAATGTACAAGCGTCAGGGCAACTGCGGTGATTTCTCTATCACTGCTTCTCTCCAGGACCGGCTCTAGACATTTTGCTGCTTGAGGCAAACTTGTGAAAAACCGCGACGCCCCCATCACTTCCTGCAATGCCATCCACTTACAGTTCAGTGGGCAGCATTGCAGGAAGTGACGAGAGTGGGCCGCACGCTGGAACGCGGAAGAGGTGAGTCATCCTCGCCCGCTGCGCTTAATAGCTGGAGGGGGTGCGCAGATCGGGGGACCCAGGTGAGGGAGGGGGGTCCGACCCCCCCCCCACCCCCGCCACTGTGCCAAATACCCCCTCCCTGCCCGCTACCCCCTCCAGCTCGGCAGCCCCCCACAACCACGGCAAGGTGTGTGCCGCCACCCTGACTTTGCCGCCTGAGAAACCCGCCTCATCCCGCCTTATGGGCGGCCCGGCCCTACTTCTCTCCACACAGGTGAGAGGCTAGTGTTGTTATCATCTATTACATTTATCTGTGCATTAGTTTAGGATCCAATATGGGCAGTTCCCTACGTACAAGCAAGTTGTGATACAACCTTTCACACCTACAAAGTTGTCTTTAGGACTGGTACACAACATGCAATTTCCTGTAAGATAGACAGGTTGCATTGATTTTTTCCGACAGGTGTATAGTAGTGATCGGAAAATGGATCATAAAAAGGATCGGGAAATCAGATCGGACCTGTTCGACCTGTCTCTCTGACGGGAAATTGCATGTTGTGTGCCAAGCATAACGATAGCATTCCATCAATATTATAATATTACCTCCTCTCACTCCCGCATATAGGACTTCTCAGGAGTGTCACTTCTTCTTTGGAACTCTCTCCTACAGCCTGCCCATCTTGCTACAAGCCTGGAAATTTTCAAATGTACCCTCAAGACTCACCTGTACAAACAAGCCTATAATTTGCTTTAACTATAATGTAAAGCTCATCTGCTAACCCTTTTGTCTATTCCCCAAGTGCACTACCCTCTAGATTGTAAGCTCTCAAGGGCAAGTCTTCCCCCTTTCCCCTTTTGTTTCCGGTTTTATCAAGTGATCATCCATCATCACTGATGTTTTACAACACATCCATTGTATCGGTACTTGTGTCACTGGTTGTCCTCAATGTATAGTAGGTAGAACTGCTCATGTATCTATGCTCCATAATCATTGTATGTTTTTGTACATTTTATAGTGCCATGGAAGATATTGGCGCTATATAAAAAAAAATATATATAATACAATAGTAATAGCCATTGTGGGGGGGGGGGGGGATAACGTCATATGCCTGTCACATAATGGGAGCTGCATGGTGATTGGCTGCCCAGTGCCTCTACACTGAAGATGGGGGCGAAAAAAATGTTTAACAATTGAATGCATCATTCTCCATGTTAAAATCTGACAACATGCACTACCTTTAATTCAGGCACAGCCAGTACCGAAACACACAAAAAACCATATTTAGGAGGTTGTTACTTCAGCTAGCCTGGGGGTGGGATAATGCAGTGACATCATCACGCCATGTTTAGCTCCACAAGCCTTCAAGGGGCGTGTTTGAGACCAAACTTGAAACACATAACAGCACTTCATAGAGAAGCAGTCTCCTGTCTGACGCATCCTGAAATCTTTGAGACATAACTACAATGAGTTAGAAAGATAGAACTACAATGAGCTACACAAATAGAACAACAACAACAAAAACACCCACATTTGAAAAACAAAATAACTTCTGTTCTGCTTTGAAAAAGTAATCCATATTATTTTTGTCAGCACCAATCACAGTAAATAGCCTGAAGTGAGTCATCACAAATGCAGATTTCAGGAAAGAAATGCCATTAGGATGTGGACCTGAGACTTCACCTACTCACCGCATGGTCTGATGCTGTAAGGTATCCGGATCTGTAGCACTCACAGTGAGAAGGATGGACCCCACGGGAATGTTTTCTGGCGTTGACACTTTCATTGGGTCAGGGTGGAAGACGGGACCTTCGTTGACATCAAGCACGTTGATCTGGACGGTGGCGGTGGAACTGGCCCCATAGCCCACATCTGGGATAAGCGGGTCCTCATTCTCTACTTTGATGAGTAGAGTGTGAAATGCCAAAATCTCACAGTCCAATGGCTGGAAATAAGAACATACAAACAATTTGAAAACGATATTTATTGAAACACTTATTCTCAAAACTAAAAATTTCAGTTATACAGGCCTGGGGTCCACTATTTATCGGGCGCCCTAATTTCTTCTTTAGGTGCCCCATAGCCGATATTTTGCATTAGTGCCTATGGAGTGCCCAAATAGTCCATTAGACCCACATTCCCCTCACAGCTATATGTTACTATTGGAAAGAGCAGAACCTGAACTGCCCTAATATTATTGGTTAAGTGGTGTCCCTTTTCCTAACTATCCTGATCCTGGCTGGTGTCATCCCTTCTCCAAATTTGTTCTGAACATTACTGGTAAAGTGATGTCCCTGTTCTGCATTGCCCTGATGATTATAGGTAAAGACATGTCTATATTACTTCAAACTCTCCTGATTATTACGGGTAAAGGGATGTCCTGCTATTTATTGGTAAAGGGATGTACCTACTCTGTCCTGATCATTATTGGTAAAGGGATGTCCCTACTCTGTCCTGATCATTATTGGTAAAGTGATGCCCCTACTCTTCAGTATGTTGTCTAGGTTTGCCATATTTCCTCCGAGCAGCAAAAGTTCCAGAGAACTTGGAGTCCAGAAAAATAATCTGTTACTACATTCACTTCCTCATCTATTTGCAGAGCATTAATTGGAATAGTTTACATAATGTGCTGCTTACCCAAACAAGGATCTTCTACAACCTGAATATACCCCTTCCCTTAGTGGAAATGCCATAGTTTGTGGATTTTTTAACTTGTTCCACTAAAGATTGTCTCTGTATCTGAAAGCTTGGGGGGGGGGGGGGGGGGGATTTTACTGGTCCACCAGGGAGGGAAAGCCCTACGGGTGAAGGAGGGTAAGCTATAGAGGGTTGTAGCACACTGTGTATGGCAGAGAGGGTTGTAAGTGACATGGTGTTGTGTGTAATTGATGTGAATGTTTTTTTTTTTTTTTAATTTACAAAGGGGGGGGGGGGGATGAAAGTGTATTGAGGGGAACATAGTGTGGGGGTAAGATTTCAGTTGTGTAAGGTGGAGGTGTTACAGACCACTATAACAGGGTGGGAGCTGTGAAGTGTGGGAAACTCCCACAGGATGTGAACAGCTGAGGGAAGAGGATATGACATCATAAGCAGGCCTCCATTAGGTCCACACTCTCCGATTCAATACTTCCTGCTTGGTCAGAATATATGTAGGGATATGGATATGTTTTCTATTAAAACAGGCAATAGCAACACATTGATCACTACTTACCTTGACCACAGAAAGCATGCCCTCGTTGTTTCTAGGATTAGTATGGATTTCAAAGCTCTGGCCGGGGTTGCCATTAATGATGGTGTAAACCGCCTTCCACGCTCCCGTCGTGGGGTCATCCTTGTCACTGACGGTCAGGTTTACCATCACGCCCGTAACACCTTCCTTTACGGTGGCTTGAAACTGCAAAAGTCAAAAAGTAATTCAGCGTTAGTTTTTGTTTTTGCATTTCAACAACAAAATGCACAAAATTGGAATCACAACTTTGAATAAATGACACAAAATATCTCAAGGATGAAAAATAAGGAGACATTATTAAGTGTTTTGACTGGAAGTGTGTCTCCTATCCCCAAAACAATGAATTTGTTTAAAGTAAATAGCTGAGATGTTATTCTTTAAAAGCCGCCACTTCTGATAGATGGCAGGAAAGACTTCACCGGTAAATAGCATTCCGAAACAGTAAATCTCTTCACCACAATGGAGAAGCAACTCTAGCATAAAACATAAAACCAGCCAGTCTACACAAATACAGTTTTTTTTTCATTCTTATTTGGAATAAACGAGTTATTTGCTGGTTGCTTTAAGGTGGAAAATAATTCCAAAAGTTTAGATTTACATATCGGGCTATGCAGACGTACTTTACTGCCGATGAGCCTAACATACAAATTGCCTTATTTCCCGGAGCTATGAATAACATTTTTAGAGACTTTGGAAGAGTCTTGGGAGAGCTGAGGCAAGCGGGTAGCCATAGTTAAAAGAGAAATCGCCTGCCTGGTTATCGTGCTGATCCTCATACACTGAATTCCCTTTCTAGACATTTATTTCTCATCTAAGAAGTACATCAACAGTTAAAAGCATGAAGAGAAAATAAACTTATGATATAATGAATTGTATGTGTAATACAGCTAAGAAATAGAACATAAGCAGCACAGATAGGAAGGAGTCTCATATTGTTTCCAGGACAGGAAGAGTTACGGAACTTCTGTTTAGAAGCTCTTTGACCCAACTTGGGTCAGCTACAGTGCTGTTTCCTGAAGCGCTTATACATCACAGAAACAGTGAGAGGTAGGCTGAGATACGGTTTTACTGCAGGAAAGTTCAAAGGGTCATCAGCTCTGCTCTGTCTTATAGCTTAAAATTCAAAGTGTGGTTTGTAAATGCCACGGAATATGTTGGCAATTTATAAATCAATAATAATAAACTGCAAATATGACACAATTATGCAATGTTATATGTTATGCAATGTTATAAAACAAAAGCTGAAAATAAAAATAAGAGACTCTTTTCTTTGCTACTAATGTTCTATTAATTATCCGTACTAAACATGCAAATCGTTAGATCATAATTTTACATTTTTTTGCTTCAGGTTTGCTTTAAAGAGAATCTGTACTCTAAAATTCTTACAATAAAAAGCAGTGTTTACAAACAAAAGACATGGCTGCTAACCAGAGTGTAATAGGCTGAGAACTAGCTTACTGTGTGACTCATGCAGAGCTTGGAGGGTGTGTGTAAAGCTTCTGCCATTGACAAGCAGTGCTGCACATTCCGCACATTCCAGCCTCAGCCCGACAGACAGGACAGAGGAAAGAAGATAAGATTTATTACAGAGACAGTGCAAGTAGGAAAGGCTGCAGTAAGACAGACCACATTAGAACAGGCATAGGAACTTATAGGATAGAATAAATAGGGCTCAAAATTTTGTTACAGAGTCTCTTTAAAGTTATATGTTTTACATTCTGCTCAGTTATTGGTATCTACCTCTTCTAGCAACGTGCAAGTCCCTGGAAACTTGGAGGAGGACGGACTCTGAGATCCCAAGGAAAGAAAAGTCACAGAGGGAACGAATACCAGGTGCAATATGTCAAGGTATAGAAAGATTTTGGCATAATGAGGATTACTTACACCACAGGTGTCAAATTTGATCACGTAACTGGCCAAAATCTAAAACCTAGTCTAAGTCACGGGCCAAATTGTCTATGAAGATTGAATATTTATTGAACAGTCTCAAACTAAGTGGCGTAACTATAGCAAACATGGGGCCAGCTCCTCGCCTTCTGCAGAGTAGCGCAGTGGAGCAGCTTAACTAGTTAACCGCTAAGGCAGTGGTCCTCAAACTAAGGTCCGCAGGCCGAATGTGGCCCCCTGAGGCTTATTTACTGGCCCCCCCCACACACAATGTATTACTTATATGTGGTCAGCTACCTTTTTATTGATTAATATTGGTAGTCCTCATATAAAATAGTGCTGGCACCACCCATCCACATAGACGCCAGAAAGCAGTAGTTCGCTGGTTTCCAATCAAATTCCACATCAGGTGACACCGCTGTCCAATTGGACTGCAGGTTGTCACCGGGGTATGCTTTACTGTCTGGCCCACAAAGACTTCTACATTATCTTATGTATACTCCGGCCCCCCAGCAGTTTGAAGTATGTTGACCCGGCCCTCGACCCAAAACGTTTGGGGACCCCTGCACTAAGGGCTTAGACACACTATAAGTGTTTTTCTAAGTGCTTTTTAGCCATCAGCGCTTTCTAAAAGTTGTTGTTTTTTAAACTCTCCCATTGACTTACATTAAAATCGCGATCGTGGTAAAACTGAGCGATTTTAATGTAAGTCAATGGGAGCATTTTTTAAAAAGCTATCAGAAAGCGCTGAGGGTTAAAAAGTGCTTAGAAAAGCACTTAGGGCCCATTCACACTAGAAGTGCTTTTGTGAACGTTTTGCGATTATCGTTTTTAAAATCGCTCCCATTCACTTTCATTAAAATGGTAGAAAAATCGCTGCGATTTCGCGATTGCGTACGCGTACGCGTAAATCATGTCAATTTTTCCATGATTTTAATGAAAGTGAATGGGAGCGATTTTAAAAAACCCGGACAATGCTCAGAAAAGTGCTTCTAGTGTGAATGGGCCCTTATAGTGTTGTCTGAGTCCTAAGGGTTTTTTCCCCTTAAAGGGAAGGTCCAAGCAAAAAAAAAAAAAAATGAGTTTCACTTACCTGGGGCTTCTACCAGCCCCATGCAGCCATCCTGTGCCCTCGTAGTCACTCACTGCTGCTACAGTCCCCCGCTGGCAACTTTCTGACCTCGGAGGTCAGGGCCACATTGCATACATTTTTACGCATTCCAGCTAGTGCAGGAACAAAAATGTACACGTTGCACCACTAACGCGTAAAAATGTATGTGTTAATGTTCCTGCACTAGCGGGAATGTGTAAAAATGTACACAATTCGGCCCTGACCTTCGAGGTCAGAAAGCTGCCAGCGGGGGACTGGAGCAGCAATGAGTGACTACGAGGGCACAGGATGGCTGTATGGGGCTGGTAGAAGCCCCAGGTAAGTGAAACTCATTTTTTTTTTTTGCTTGGACCTTCCCTTTAAAGTGTACCGGAGATGGGATTAAACTAAAAAAAAAATTAGACATACCTGGGGCTTCCTCCAGCACCCTCGAGGCTTGAGGATACACGCCTTCCTCCCCCGACTCCTTGGTCATTTCCAGACTGGAGGATTTCTCTGGGCCAGTCAGCACAGGCACAGTTTGGCCAGGCGTGCCCCTCACCTATTTCCCATTGCCGGGAACATCCTGCGGCTGCACAGTAGTCCAGCGCAAGTGCAGAATGCTCGCAGCGACGTGAACTTGGCAGGAGCACGTGCACGGCCAGGCTGCACCTGCGTAGTTGGCCCAGGGCCGGAGGTCTTTCTAGGGCCAATTGTGGATGAATGTGGAGTCGTAGGAGGACGGAGTGAAAGCGATCAGCCTGGAGGCGGCTGGAGGAAGCCTAAGGTATGTATATTTTGTTGTTTTATCCCCATCCCGAGTACCCTTTAAAGTGTAAAGAGACCAACTTTGGCTTGTACATTTTGCTAATAATTATTTTATTCTGAATGCATTTTAATGGGAATAATTTATAAAAAAATAAATAAAAAAAATCATTATTTCTCAGTATTTAGCCAATATAGTTTAAAAATAATACAGGCTACCATAATTAAAACTCACGTATTTTACTTGCCTAATTGTCCCAGTCATTACATAATTTCAATTTTGTTCCTATCACAATGTATGGTGACAATATTTTATTTGGAAATAAAAGTATATTTTTTTCAGTTTTGCGTCTATCACAAATTATAAGCCCTTATTTGCAAATATAACAGCAATATGCCCTCTTGACATACACAAAATGTTTAGTCCCTAAGGCAGTTATTTATGCTTTTTTTTAAAATGTCAGGGGTTAATTAATGGGGTATTATATGTATTTTTATTTAATGGGAAGTACAGAGTTGTGATTTTACTATTTGGCCACTAGATGTCCCCCCACTTTACGTACTTTTTACTGCATACACGTGTTACAGGAAGTAACGCAAGAAAGCTCTACTTTCACTTTTGTCAGTGAACATCGGCGATCATTGATCACAGGCACTTAGATCAGTGAATGGGAACACTGTCACTGGTGTGCTCCTGTATTTGGGAAGGCAGTGTGCAGTAATTATTTTACTGAAGCTCTTTTTATTTGAAGCTCTTGAGGGCCACATAAAATGGCAAGGAGGGCCACATTTGCCCCATGAGCCTTGTGGAGGACACCTGTGACTTACACTTTTCAGGTTGCAATAAAGATGCAAGCACCAATAAAGGTCAGACTCTGCAATGATTTGAGAAAGAAGGGTCGAAACGCCTGTGCGTCATCATCATGCAGACCTGTTTTTAATTATGTCTTTTTACTAAGAGCTATAAATAAAGAAACTTGAATACTGGATGGTGTGGACCTTTGATGATTGATGATTACCACCAATAAAGCTTGCAAAGGATCTCCAGTGACCACTTGGGCTTTTGAGGATCCTCACTGTTCGCATTCCTGAAGATTAGGTGGACCTCTGAAGAGAACTTTACTTAAAAACAAACTCCAAAAAGAAGTGTGAAACAGTAATAACTGAAGGATGGAGGCACCCAAAAATAATAATTAAACTATTTAAAACAGTTTAAAAGAGGAGAGGCAGTGGTTAGCTTACCTCTCCAGTAAAATATAGCTGCCAGAATGACTCAGTAGAAGTTCAAAAAGTTTATTGCATAGAAATAGGGTCATACAATGCATTTTGCGGGAATTTTCTCATTCCTCAGGTCAATAGTACCCTAAAAAAGTGCCGTACTGCTTTCAGGGATCTGACTTTAGCACCTCACAGGCGGACGTATTAGAACATCGCCAGTGAGATGGGCGCAGGGTGAGCTGGAAGACCACTCACCCTGCTGCCGCTCAAATTCGTGGAAGGGTTAAATACTATTCCCCCTCCGAGTCATAGCAACACAGAGGGAGAAGTAATTTTGAGGTCCAGCGATCACCGAACCCCGAATTACTCTTACACGGGGCGCGCACTGGAGCCAAAATGACCTGCTTTGCCTGAGATTCTCTGGAAACTTCCTCTTTCCCACCTCCACTAGCATCAGAGCCCAGCCCCTATAGTGACGCCAAGTCATGTGGTCACTGTCGCATGTCCCCTAGTGGCTGGACCGCTCAATGCCATTCAATCGACTTGCTGAAACTGCTGGCATTGGGCAGCAGACAGGCTAGGAGGGAGCGTTCGAGTGACACAAACACTTTACTACAAAATATTTCAGGTACAGGGCTGCCCCCACCTCTGTAGAAGGACAGAGGACCTGCTCTGACTATTCTAAACCTGCAAATGAAAATTGTTAAAACACTCTGGTCTGACTAAGAACAATACAATACTTCAGGTAGCGAATCTTCAGGAAGGCTGGGATTATTTTTGCAGTGCGTAGAGCAGGTTAGTAGCTGAGGAAATTACCTCAAGTCTTTTATTGTAAATGCAATATACCGTATATTCCGGCGTATAAGACGACTGGGCGTATAAGACGACCCCCCAACTTTTCCAGTTAAAATATAAGGTTTGGGATATACTCACCGTATAAGACTACCCCTCTTACAACGCACACCAAATAAAAATAAAAATAAAAAAAACATACTGGTGCTATGTATGAACAGATACTGGTGCTGTACTGTGTGTTACTCAGTATATAACAGTATATAATCAATTGACATGTTGCATTGGTCAGCTCTCCTTGTCTACCTGTTTATCAGAGCGGTATGAAAGAATAGATTGCGCTCCCTCAGCAGTGAGATCTGAGAGGCGGTAACAGGATAGGGTGTATCACCCGGCATCAATGACTTCCGGCGTATAAGACAACCCCCAACTTTTCAGAAGATTTTCAAGGGTTAAAAAGTAGTCTTATACGCAGGAATATACAGTAAATAATCAATATACACAGAAAATTATTAAAAGTAAATTATAGAGAGAGTAGCCCAGATAAAATAAAAGGTAAAACAAAGAAAATGAATACTTAAAGTTTTGGAAGAAATATGTCCGTTGTGTGGAAAATCCAAGCAAAATGGAGGGCTCCTTTGTTAGAAAAGTTTAGTCAAAATGGAGTCCAGCTGAACGGTCCTCTGGTTGGCTCCTGCTTAAATGATGTTTTCAAAAAAAGGGAGGACTATTTGCTGAAAATGCCCTGCTCCTTTTATACATATCTGCTCTGAGGCTCTGCCCCTGCTGGGCATTCTCCTAATTGTGCAGGGAACCTCAACATTCCTATATCTCAAACCACGTTCATTGCACACAAATAATAAGTGCAAATACACAATCCCCAAAGAATATAGATCACATAAATACCAGACATGTATAGTGTATGATATTCCGTTACTGAAAAATGGGATACTGGGGCAGTGGCTTACCGCAGCCTCCTACAAGAGGGATGAAAATGTCTGCCACGTTACTAGCGATCAGACGATATAATTTTCATACCTATCATAAGCACAGTATCTCTTTAAATGGCAAAAGCCATACAATACAGTTATTTTAAATATGGCCAGAGTGGTTCCACCAAGTCCCATGCTGAGCTGAAGCTTGCTGGCTGGCTGCAGAGGGCTACCAAATGTCTAGTGTTCACACTGAACTGTGAAGTGCCTGATGCAAGAACATCTTTTTGTTCAGGTGATTAAAGAAACACCTAGAATAACAGCTGGCAGACACATGAATAGTCAGACCCCATGCTTTTGCTCTGTGCTATTCCTCAATGCGCAATCTGGATTGTAATGTGGAACACAATCAGAAAACCAACTGATTGCGTTTTCTCATGGTTCATCCGTTACAGTCACTGCATAGTCCATACATGAGGGAGTGTTGCAGACAATGCAAATTAAAGAGGAACTGTAAACAGAAAAAAAAATCCTCTCAGCGATGTCCAGTAAAAATGCCTGGGACGAACCATTTTTACTCCTGGCAGAGTAACAGTTTTTTTTTCTTTATTCCAGCAGTTGTAACTGTTATACAGTGAGGCAGGGGTCACACTTACCGGCTTTCGTACGCGTTTTCTGCACAGAAAAACTGACTTCAACTGAGAACTCATGTTAATCAATAAGCAAGGTCACACTTTAATGCAGATTTCGCATGCAGAAAAAAAACGGACATCTTGCGCAATTTGTCAGTTTTCTGTATAAATTACATTAGCTGCTGTAAGTCAGGGGTCACACTTGTCTTTCAGTTTTCTGCAAAGTGTAGAAACTGAAAGACAAGTGTGACCCCTGCCTCTAGGCTGTAACCACCTTTTTTTTTCTTTTAACTGACAAAAATGTCATCAGAAGGCACCCAATGCATGTGTGGAGAGAAGTGCAGTTAGGGAACTAGTAGGCAAGTGGTTTGTCTGTATATACAAACAAAATTGAATGGCTGTTGTGAAGCAGTTTTAGTAAAGTAATTGCAGCAGGGTAAATTAATAGAAAAAAGGTGGTTTATTGTGATGAATGGGGAATAGAGAAGATCAGGTCTATTTCTGTACTGTGAGAATCAAGTTTCAGCCTAGAGCAGTGATGGCTAACCTTGGCACTCCAGCTGTGACAAAACTACAAATCCCATCATGCCTCTGACTCCCCGATGTATGCTTAGAGCTGTCAGAGTATTGCATTGCCTCATGGGACTTGTAGTTGCACCACAGCTGGAGTGCCAAGGTTAGCCATCACTGTCCCTAGAGGGTGGAGCATAGAAGGTTTCTGTTTCATTGCTCCTCACGCAATCTGCAAAAGGCAAATACCTCCCCCATCTTATGCCTGCTACACATCATGCTATTTCCCATCTGATAGTCGGGTAGAATTGATTATTTCTGACAGATCCAATCTGATTTCCGATTGTTTTTCTAGTCAATTTTTTGATCACTTCTATACAAAATCAATTGTGGATGTGATTGGTTACCTTTGGCAGCTGCGGGATGTGATTTTTCTTTTTGACTTGGATACATTTTAAATCAGGTAGTGCAGTTTTGGTTCTTTGATTTTTAACAGGGCCAATGTTTTTACTGTAAGCTGTGTTCTGTCAGTAAGGGCCTGAGTCCTGAGTAAGCTGTGTTCTGTCAGTAAGGGCCTGAGTCCTGAGTAAGCTGTGTTCTGTCAGTAAGTGCCTGAGTCCTGAGTAAGCTGTGTTCTGTCAGTAAGTGCCTGAGTCCTGAGTAAGCTGTGTTCTGTCAGTAAGGGCCTGAGTCCTGAGTAAGCTGTGTCCTGTCAGTAAGGGCCTGAGTCCTGAGTAAGCTGTGTCCTGTCAGTAAGGGCCTGAGTCCTGAGTAAGCTGTGTTCTGTCAGTAAGGGCCTGAGTCCTGAGTAAGCTGTGTCCTGTCAGTAAGGGCCTGAGTCCTGAGTAAGCTGTGTTCTGTCAGTAAGGGCCTGAGTCCTGAGTAAGCTGTGTTCTGTCAGTAAGTGCCTGAGTCCTGAGTAAGCTGTGTTCTGTCAGTAAGGGCCTGAGTCCTGAGTAAGCTGTGTTCTGTCAGTAAGGGCCTGAGTCCTGAGTAAGCTGTGTCCTGTCAGTAAGGGCCTGAGTCCTGAGTAAGCTGTGTTCTGTCAGTAAGTGCCTGAGTCCTGAGTAAGCTGTGTTCTGTCAGTAAGTGCCTGAGTCCTGAGTAAGCTGTGTCCTGTCAGTAAGGGCCTGAGTCCTGAGTAAGCTGTGTTCTGTCAGTAAGTGCCTGAGTCCTGAGTAAGCTGTGTCCTGTCAGTAAGGGCCTGAGTCCTGAGTAAGCTGTGTTCTGTCAGTAAGTGCCTGAGTCCTGAGTAAGCTGTGTTCTGTCAGTAAGGGCCTGAGTCCTGAGTAAGCTGTGTTCTGTCAGTAAGTGCCTGAGTCCTGAGTAAGCTGTGTTCTGTCAGTAAGTGCCTGAGTCCACTGACACAGTTGTGTCAGCTTTTCAGTTACACACCAATGTTACAGATGCTGAAACGCAGACAGAAGCAGACAACTGCATTAGAGGTCTCAGGCCCTTAGGCTCCTTGTACACTATGGGGTTGATTCACTATAAGAAATAGTGTGCCTTATCAGTTAACATGCCTTATCAGAGTTAGTGTGCCTTATCAGAGTAGCATAGCGAGCGCTAAGAACTTATGCCTACTAATTGGCAATGACGAGAGCTCCACTTGTCCTGCCCTGAGCCCCTGTGGGTCCAATCACTGTAAAGGACATTATCCCCACACTGATTGGCCCGGCAGCCTGTCAAGTTCCTTGTGAAGGGCAGCCTATTGGGCCAATCAAAGTGCAGGGATAATGTCCTGAAGGCTGGGTGCACACAAACACAAGCATTGTGGAAAACGCTGCGTTTTTGCCGCAAATCCAAGTCTATTGGCCGCAGGAAAAAACGCATATCAAAAGCGCACATGCGTTTTTGCTACATGCATTTTAAAAAACGCTGGTTTTGTTGCATAGTCTTCAAAAATGCACATAATGAAAGTCAATGGAAACGCAATGGTGTTCGTTTTCCATGTGTTTTTGATAAAAAAAAAAGAAAAAAAATTGTTTTTTGATGTATTTCTGCTTCCTGTTGTCTTCCTAGTGATTTGCATAAAACGCAAAAAAATGTACTAAACGCTTATGTATGCGAACTGCAAACGCATTAAAACGCACGCAAAACGCTTGAAAAACGTATTGGCGGTAAAGAAAAAAGCTAATGCAAACACACCAAAAACGCACACTGCGTAAAAAAACACGACATAAAACGCAGCCTTTCATGTTATGTGTACACCTACCCGAAAAGTGATTGGACCCTCAGAGGCTCAGGGCAGGAGGAGTGGAGCTCTCGCCATTGCCAATCAGCAGGCATACGTTTGTAGTGCTCACTATGCTACTCTGATAAGGCACGCTAACGCTAATAAGGCATGCTATTTGTTATAGTGAATCAACCCCTATATGCAATGTGATCCGTCACAACACACAATATCGTGGCATCCGAATGCGATGCAATGATGTTTCTATGGAGCTAGTAAACTGTGCACATTGCATTGCAATGGGTTATCTGGATAATGCACTGCTTTATAGTAGCAGTGAAGCATACTTTTAGTTATACTGTATGCATTGCAACACATCGTATGTCTAAGGTGTAATGTGACTTTTTGGCAGCATTGCGTTACGATTCTATCATAACGCAACATACATAGTGTGCAAGGAGCCTTAGCCTGTTGAAAGGGTGATGGGAAATTTGGGCACCTGCAAGCAGCAGAAGTTTCGGCACCACTGTAGATGCCCATTGAAATCCGCAGTGAGGTGAAATTTGGGCACCTGCAGCGCCGGTATTACAATTGGCACCTATGGTGGCATAGTGGTAAGCACTCTTGACTTGCAGAGCTGGGTCCCCGGTTCAGATCCTGGCTGGGGCACTAACTGCATGGAGTTTGTATGTTCTCTACGTGTCTGTGTGGGGTTTCCTCTGGGTACTTTGGCTTCCTACCACCTCAGACAAGATGGCTTCCCCCTAAATTGGCCCTAGAGTACGATACATACATAGACATGTCTATGACAGGGATTAGATTGTGAGTTTCCCTGAGGGGCAGTTAAGTGACATCTGTCATTTGCCCTGGAATCTCTCCCGCTATTTTGACCATTTGCACACTTCTGCGCATGTACGGGCCCACACCACGCTCCCGTGCCCTGGAGCATACTGCGCATATCCCTCCTGTGCACAGGAGCGTGTAGGAGAGTGTGGCTGATGGACAGCGAGGGAGCCCACATACTGTACCTCATAGGGCTGGAGGAAGCCCCAGGTAAGTATAAATATGCCCATTACTGTTATCTTAGGTTCCCTGTAAAGTGAACCTGAGATGAAAAACATCTCAAGTTTTATACTTATCCCCCTTAGAGCCGCTCAGTCCCTCGCTACCTCCCTGGGTGGCTCCTGTCCCCCACAGTATGACCCAGTAGCCTGGCCCATTGAACGTATTGTGCAAGCGCAGAACGTTCCCAGCCACGGGAGCATGCCTGGCCGAGACACGCATGTGCGACGAAGCAAGACTCGGCCATGCTACCAAGCCATGCGGTGGGGCAGGGAAGAACTGGGACCTTTTGACTTGGGGGGGAAACACAGACCAGAGGCCCGTTATGGTAGCCTCAGCCCAAATGACGTCACACATGCACCCCACATCGTATATGCCAGTAGTCACGTGGCGCACAAATGCGGAAATACAGGCAACGGGTGCACATAATACATTTTGAGGGACAATGGCCGGGGTTTACGTCGTGTCTATCATTCGTGGTTATTGCATGCCATGATTATTGCACCTGACAACCACATTGGCCTGAGATTTCCCAACATCTCAGATTGATACATTCAACTAATTTCCAATCAAAATTTTAATCTGATTCGATAATATCAAAACGGATGGTCGATCGGCTGTCAAGTCAACAGATGTATGGCCACTTGAATTCCCCAAAGCTCTCCCCCCCCCCCCCCCCCCCCCGCCCACACACACTCATATGTCCTCCCTTCTTCTATGTCCACCATCTCTACTAATCCCTCAAATATGCCCCCCTTCTACCTTGGATATCCCCTCCCCCTTTACCAGACACATCCTTACTGACCTTCCTGCTGGCACCATGATCCCTGCATCGTTAATGCTAATTTCCAAGGGTTCGATACCCCTCCTTCCATCACTGTTTTCACTCCCTTCCCTCAAGATCCATGCCTTGCTTACCTGCTTTTTATTGGTGGTCACTGGCAGTGAATCACTGCCTGCACACAACCTACTTCACTATAGTATTAAACCCTATAGGCCACATCCATACTCAGTACTGGCAGGTGGAAAAGCCATTATGATTCGATCATAGTGAAAGAATCTGTCCGTAACAATTGATGCATGTATGGCCAATTTTAGATTATGGTTCTAATAACAAGATTGGAGAGAGGAGAGAGAAGGCAAAGCAGGTGGTTTTGGTGCACGGCGCTCAGCACCGGTTACCCAAACTAGGAGACCCATAGCAGCAGTAATATGCTGCGCGGGGTGCGCAAGGGAAATTCGGGGCTCCGGTGATCACCGTACCCTAAATTACACCTCCCTCAGAGTTGCAACGACTCGGAGGGGGAATAGTATTTAACACCGCCAGGGAGTTTAGTGGCAGCAGGAAGAGGCCATCATTCGGCGCTCCTGGCGTCCAACTCACCCGCAGCGTACAAATACTAGGGGCTCAGACACACTATAAGCGCTTTTATGAGCACTTTTTAGTCATCAGAACTTTCTGAGAGCTTTTTAAAAAAGGCTTTCATTGACTTACATTAAAATCATGGTAAAATCATGATTGCGGTAAAATCGCTCAGAAAAGCGCTTATAGTGTGTCTGAGAGACGTTGAGGAGAGAAGGGGAGAGACGTTGAGGAGAGAAAAGCTGAAAGAGAAGGAAGAAGATAGTTAAGTGACAAGACAATATGCTCTGTACAGCACTGTGGAGAATGGCGGCGCTATATAAATACTAAATAATAATATCAATAATTTGCCTCACCAGAATTGCACTTTTATTTAGCTTTCCTGTATGACAAGAAGACACAGCCAGCTCTAGGGGAAGAGGGAAACAAAGGTGAAAGAGGGAGGGATGGTGCACACCAACGGCTTGATTCACAAAGCGGTGTTAACCTACTTAGCACGTCTAAAGTCTTTAGACGTGCTAACCAGGGTGCTAAGTAGGTTAGCACCGGATTTCTCAATCAGATCGCGCGCTAACTTTGCGCGCGTAAAACTTTACGCGCGCAAAGTCCTATGCGCGCTAAGTCCCATAGGCTTTAATGGGCACTTCGCGCGGAGCGCCCTGCGCAGTGCGCGCGTAAAGTTTTACGCACATAAAGTTTTGCGCGCGTAAAGTTTTATGCGCGAAAAGCTCATTTAGACGTGCTAAGGGGGTTTTCACAGGCGTGCTAACAGTTAGCACCGCTTTGTGAATCAAGCCCCAAGAGTGATTCTGAGCGTTTTTCAAATCGACAGTGATTTGAAAAGCACTTGGCTAATGTTACCCTATGAGGGTGTTCTCACAGCAGCATTGTGATTTTTTAAAAATCGCAAACACACTGCATGAAGCATTTTTTGGAGTGATTCATTCAAAAATCGCTCTGAAAATCTATTCACAAAATCGCACTCGCAAATTGCTAGCGATTGCTATTGCGATTTTGGCGTGCACTAGCCCAGAGAGAGGAGGAGTGGGGAGAAACTGAGAATAGCCTGAGATAGAGCAGAGCTGTATTGCAGTCTCACATCACACAGAGGCTACTTGCCTATAATATGACTCCTGTCCCTCACACAAGTCAGAAAGCAGCCCTCCTGGAGTCTAGGGACTGTCAAACTTTTCAACTTGTTTAACGCCTTATCCACACATGCAGTCATTATCACAATGGGGAGAGACAAGACCGATGTTTGCCCACGGACCCTCCAAGCAAGCTCTGCATCATGCTGTGTATATTTACCAGCTTGCCTGCCCTCTAATTGCACTTTTATCAGCTAGCCTAGTGTTTCACATTGCCTTACAACAACAAACCTGAATACACCAGGCCGGCCCTAAGGCCCTGTTCACACTTGCGTTTTGGAAGTAAACGGATCGGATCAGGACCTGATCCTGATCAGAACCGTACGGTTCCGATCCGGATCTGGTCCATTTGTATCAGGCATGCATCAGGCTGCCATCCGGATCCGTGGGCAAAAAATAGTTAAATTTAAATAAAAAAATGTTGGGGTCAGCAGAAGGTGCACCTGGTGCACCTGTAGAATCAGCTTCCTCCGCTGTAGGCCTCACCTCCACCTCCGACATTCTGCCAAACAGCTCCAGCTGTCACTGCTGCTCCACTCCAGACATGCTTGGCCCATGTGTCCCCATCCGAAATGGCCGCTTGGATACGCATAGGAAGTGGGGTAGAACGTCAGGTTTTTGTAGGCAGTGTGTTCTGTGCCTTCCGTTTCCCATTGGTTTCTGTGTTCCGGATGGTGCTGTCAGGCTCAGGTCCGGCTCCGGTCCGGGTGCGTGGGCCAGAGATCCGGACCCAAAAAATAGCGCATGTTGGAAAAGTGTCCGGAGTCCGGATCCGGTCCGGCTCCGTACTGTATGGAACGGACACGTGTGAACGTCCGCATAGACTTTGCATTGCTATGCAGAACGTACGTTCCGTTTGTACAGTATACTGTCCGGATCAGATCAGGAAAATCCGGACAGGGAACGCTAATGTGAACCGGGACTAAAGGGGGTCTGGGGGGAGATTGCACCCCTTCCCGCTGCGGCGGGGACAGGAGCCACCTGCAGAGACTGCGAGGGACTGAGCGGCCTCTAGGAAGCCCCAGGTAACTATAGTACATGAAATGTCTTTCATCTCACTTACACTTTAAAAGACTTCCTTTGTGACAAATATTACTCACCTGGGGCTTCTTCAAGCCTCTAGCAGCAGCCTCAGTCCCTTGCTGCAGCCCCGGTCCTCCGCATTGTCCCGCTGGTAAAGATTGCGACACGAGCAGCGGGTTGCCCACGCTTCCATGTCATCTGGAGCGTACTGCGCCTGCGCAGTAGTTGTGCACAGGCGCAGTACGTGTCAGATGACGTGGACACGCAGCCCACGCAGGTGCAGAAGAGACGTCCTGACGGCTGGGTCGCGATCTTTACTGGTGGCCAGTGGGACAACGCAGTGGACCGGAGCTGTGGTGAAGGACTGAGACTGCTGCTAGGGGCTGGAAGAAACCACAGGTGAGTAATATTTGTCACATCGGAAGTCCTTCAAAGGACTTACGAGGCCAGTTTTAGAAAAAAAAAAAAAAGTTAGATACCTGCATCAGTTTGTAAGGCAGCCGGAGCTGGCCGCGGCTGCGCAGTCCGCATAGCCGCGAGTGCGGCTGCGCAGCTCTAGGGCCAACCCCCCGATCCATGTAACAGGCTGTTTCCTGTAGCGTGGATGGGGGGTTGGCCCTAGAGCTGCGCAGCCGCACCTATGCGGACTGTGCAGCTGCGGCCAGCTCCGGCGGCCATCTTTCTGCAGGCTGGAGAGCCCGACCCGGGCAGTGCGGTCGGGGACCGTTCGGGGGGCTACTGAGCAGCGGGGACCCGGCGAAACGGCACTAAGGGCGTGGACGGCGTCCTCCGTGCCTTACAATCTGATGCAGGTATCTAACTTTTTTTTTTTCTAAAACTGGCCTCGTAAGTCCTTTAAGCACCTGCAACGAAGCAGTGCTGCATATTTGTACCTGAGCCATTACTTGAAGGAAAACATCAAATGCCTGCTGTACTACATGTACAGAACAAACTCTCCATAGTGAGAAGGTCATGGCCAGCTATGTGAAATGTCCAGGGGCAAAGCAGTAGGGGTTGTATCGGGGCCCTTGGGCCAGAGGGGTCCCAAAGGGCCCTCCCTCAACTACAGTTTTGGCTCTCTATTGTTCCTGTGCTCATAATAATCACTTCTATAGATGCTTTGAACAGTGGTAATCATTAACACACTGTTCCCCATCCCCTTCTTGTACCTCTGACACTGTAGTTGCCATTGGCAGGTTTTGGTGCGCCGTATCAATAGTTATGTATAGAGTGCTTGGGGGGCCCTATTGTAAAACTTGCATCGGGGCCCACAACTCCTTAGCTACGCCACAGGAAATGTCACTCTTCTAATAATTGTTTCTACCTTTGCTGCTCTGACCACTTATATCCCAGCTGCAGTCTGTACAGAGAGAGAAGCAGCTTAGGAAGCAAAGGGGGGAAGAGGAGGGGGAATTGTGCAGAATGTATATGAGGGAGATGTAATCTCTGTGTCTCCCGTTTTCTCTCTCTCTCCCCCCCCCTTGCTAAAAGTTTACAAAATAGCCTTCTCCCCTCCCTTATCAGCAGCTTGTGTTTAACTCCCCTCATCCCAGCTGGAATTCCTCTCGTCAGCTCTGATGTGCATTCACCCAACATGCAGGCAGAGTTAGAAGATCAAAGGCTGTAGGCAGAGCTGACGAGAGGGATTCCAGCTGGGATGAGGAGAGTTATGGCCCGTACTCACGGGCTGCAAATGTTGCCTGTCGCCAGCACACGTGAGCGTGTGGGCGACAGGCCGGCGACAGCTCCTCGCCAGGTCCCTCCGCGTACACACGCGGAAGAGGGACCAGCGGCGAGGCGGAAGCTGTCGCCGACGTTCCTCCTCCCTCCACCGGAAGCTCCATATACTTTAATGGAGGTTGCTGTCGCTAGTCCGCCCTAGCGACAGTTGCGGCGGGGGTGCGGCGGCGACTGTCGCCATGCGATTGAAACTTTCAATCGCATGGCGACATGAGCGACGGGCGACAGTTCGGGGTGCGCGCGCGTGCAACGGCCCATACTCACGGGCGACCTGTCGCCGCAACACGCGCGCGCTGCGTGTTGAGGCGACAAAAGTCCCTTGTGAGTATGGGCCATAAAACACATGTCGCTGACCTGATAGTGGCAGCGGCAGCTTCACAGGGCAGAGAGGGATGATCAATCATCCCATCGGAGGCTGCAAGATAAACTTCTTCTGCCTCGTGCACATGTCCCACCTTGATGACAGTGAGGACTAGTGATGGGTGTTCGCGAACGAGCCGGCTCTAAGAGCCGGCTCTTTGCTGTGAACGACAAGAGCCGGCTCTCAGTTTTGAAAGAGCTGATGCCTCAGCCGCCTCACACAGCTCTGGTTTGCTGTGTAATAAAGGGTGCTGAGGCATGCTGGGAGATGTAGTCCTCCTCGTGCAGCTTGTAGGAGTGTAGGAGCGGAAGAGAGCAGGAGGGATTGCCCAAGCAAAAGAAGCAGTCTGGAGTTGTCATGGAGATGGGGGCGGGGCTTTTACTCCGATTCTGAGTGGCGTCTAGTGATATTTAATGAAGAGCCGATTGAGAGCCGTAAGAGCCGGCTCTTTAATGGGAGCCGATTCAGAAGAGCCGATTCTCCAAGAAGAGCCGGAATTCCCATCACTAGTGAGGACTGCTGTTTTTTTTTTCCCCTTAGCAACCCGTGATGTCACTACCCAGAAGGCAGTGCGCACAAGCTTAAAGCGGAATATAACCCTGCATTTCAACTTTGCTCTAAAACATTATTTACAGTATATTATATGCAATCAGCATTTTTTTTTTTTACTAGACCAGCATTGGAAGGGTTACACAGGGCTTTAAAGTTCCTTTAGATTTCTGCAGACGCATCCTAAGCTGAAAAGAGATACATTTTGTTTACAGAAATGTATCTAAGTGTCGAATGACTCATCTCTCTGACTGAGAAGGAGCTTGGAGGACTGCCAAAGAGTGTGTAACTGTTTATCAATAGATAAATAGAATGTAACAATCTGAACTTCTGCATATCTCTCCACAGAACTAGAAACGTCTGTGTTTAACCCTTCCAATGCTGGTCTAGTAAAAAAAAAAATGCTTTTTGCATATAATATGCTGTAAATAATATTTTAGAGCAAAGTTGAAATGCAGGGTTATATTCCGCTTTTTAATGAATAAACAGCCGCGGAGCAACCTCATGAGGGGGCGTGGCTTCCTACTTAAAGGTGTAATTCCAGCAAAATGCTGGATTTCTAGCAGAAAATACTGGGTTTTCATCTATAAATTGGGTATAGGCTACCTGCTGGCAATAAATTATTTTGAGCTTACAGTTCCTCTTAAAGGCATGGATGTCAATCGCTAGTACGGGGGGAGGGGGGGGGAGGTTCATCAAGGAGAGTAGGTGCACCATCTACAACAAGGTGAATCAAATCACTATGGTGATCTCACGGTTCTACGCCATTACAGGGGACAGCAGGATTTGGGGCTGTGAAGCATAAAAGGAGTGAAGGAAAGGGCCATATCAAGTGAAACACAAGCTCAGTGAAATTGTCAAGTGGGTCATATAAGAGGACCATGTACACTTGAGCGTTTCAAGAAGGGTCAAAGGGATCTCTCATCTCTTACAACAATAGAGTAAAAGAAAGTAAACTTTCTCAGTGATCAAATACTTAGGATTAGGTGGTAACTTCTTCCACTCTGTCGATTGTTTCACGGCTTAAGTTTCTCAGAGACACAAATAAGTGTAGTGGAAGACTGTATTTGTCACGACTACTTATCCTGCTACATAGCTCCTGACAAAATATGACAATGGCTGTATATTAAAGCCTAGCTAGATGACTTCCTACAAAGTAAGTGTTAATTACATCTTTCATCCCACCGAGATACGTTTCATTAAATCCAAGCATATGGACTTGGTCCGTCTTGTACGGTGAAATAAAAACCTTTTGTAGGAATAACAATAAAACCTATTGCTAAGCACTTTAAAGGGATTTCATAAAACAGAAGTTTGAAGCTTCGGGATGTCTTGAATAGACAGCATTTAAATTACAATCGTCTTTTTCGTGTGTGCCGAATATAATTATGTGCATGAGAAGTAGTAGTTCTGATAATTTACGGATGCTTCCTACAGCGAAATGAATATGCAGTAGCTGCCGTGTTGTTTCCAGGAATATCTTACTGGCATCTCATCTGGGCAGGATGTGTCTGAAGACTGTTATGTTCCGGTGACTGCCAGGTAAGAGAGGTTCTAACCTCAGCCTGCTGGGAAAGCTCGGGCTTTTCGAAATAAATCTTCTGATAGACTGACTAATCTATCATTGTCTCCGGTGATGTCACTCTCGTTTTGGCATCTTTATCTCCTTCCCTTCAGCTCTCAGTCAGCTCCAGGTAAAACTTCTTGGGGCCGGTTGCCAATGCCTTCTTCTATATTGTGAGCTAGGAGAACCTCATTTATGACACCTTTAGATCACCGGACCAATAGTAAACGAATGGCAATATGGTCAAATGATTGGATTAACAGTATTTTTATCAGAAAAGGTTGAGTTGTGATTGTGAAGCTCATTTTTAGTGATGGTCGGAAATGCCGATTTCCGTTTCCGGTGGATTTCCACTTTACAATAGGTGCTTTTCAGATTTCTGTACCACGGAATTCACACTTTCCACATGCCAGTTTCTGCAGAATGTAATTTTTTTGTTGCTTTTGTCAATAAAGTTAGTTTATTTAAAAAAAAAATTGTGAATGTAAGCTATTATGCGGAATCCTCATTTCTGATCGGCAACTGCAGTAAACTTCTGCATTCTCTGATTAGCCTAATACGTCAGAGTCTTCTGATTGGCATAACATTTCTGTGGTAATTAAATTCCTGCGGGACAATACTGATTCTCTGATTAGTCCAGTGCTTCAAGTCTTATGACTGGCCTAAAAATTCAGAGTCTCGGTAATGCACCATTTTGAATTCCGATTTGCACATACCGGTTTCCGCTGTAAAAAGCTAATTTCTGAGCAGGAACTGGAATTCATTTTTTTTTTTAATTCAAAAAGTTTTTATTGGAATAAGAAGTGTTGCATAGATATACAAGTACAAAGGGCTATTTTGTGCAAAGTGAAATATATCACAAGTATACAGATACACATTCTGAAAATTATAATCACATCATAAGTGCAAAAGTGAAAAAAAAAGGGCAAAGTGCTATTAATCAAGAACAACCACATATTATACATCTTCTAAATTCCAATATTTTAACCCCCCCCCCATCCCAACCTCGCCCCCCTCCCCTTCCCCCGGTGTTCCCCTTCGGTGGGTCACAGGCGAACATTTATTAGGTATTATAATAACTGAGTAGACTATCTGCAGCAGTCAGTATTTACGAACAGGTCTCCCTACCAGCTGATGAGCTCATTTATCATCCAAAATTTAAGGTAGTTGGAGTTCATCCAAATCTGGGCAACGCATTCCCCCACTTCCCCAGAACTCCTTTTCCCCTTTAAGACCTTAACATTTCTTTGCCCTCCTCTAATTCCAGATATATATGCCACATTAACCATGAGTTAGCATGTGATAATTGTCTATTGTGTGTTTCTTGAACCAATTGTTCCATGTGTTCAATATATTGCATCTCTCTGTGCCAATCCGCAATAGATGGGATCTTGGTAGTTTTCCAAAATTTAGGAATCGTAAGACGAGCTGCTGATAAAAAATGTCTTAATGTGGATTTTTTAAACTTACGGATCGGCATAGGGAGCATTAGCAGCAGCAGTGTTTGGGGAGAATTGAGGAACTGGAATTCAGAAGCTCATTCCTAACAACAGTTGTTGCTGGTTTGGTTTCCAGGAGTCATTCTTTCTTCAGCAGATCAAATAAATGTGTATGTGATAAAATCAAAATATACAGTATGGGGCAGTTTTACATATAAAATCTTATGAAACCTAAATGAAAACCCAAGAGGGCTGGTGCTGAAAGTTCAACACTGCACTACAATTCTTATTACGCTAGGTGCAGGAATGTGTAGTACCAAACAGTCACATCTACCTCAGCCAGGACTTCCTTCCTGTTTATTTCCACTTAGTGGTAGCCTACAGGAAGCTAGGAGCTGTGGAAATAGAGGGAGAACCCACATTTTATGCAGAGTTACAAGAGAACAACTTCTTCACTCTCCAAGGAAGAGCAATGTCACATACATTTTAGCATTTTTTTATGAGGACTTACAAGAGAACCATTTCTCCAGTCACCATGGAAGAGTAATGGCGGCCATTTTATCATTTTCACGAGGCCTTACAAGAAAACAACTTCTCCAGTCACCATGAAAGAGTCATGTAGGCCATTTTATCATGTTCATGAGGACCTACAAGAGAGCCACATCTCAAGTCACCATGGAAGAGTCATGGCAGCCATTTTATCATTTTCTTGAGGACCTACAAGAAAACCACTTCTCCAGTCACCAGGGAAGAGTCATGGTGGCCATTTTATCATTTTCATGAGGACTTACAAGAGAACCACCTCTCCAGTCACCATGGAAGAGTCATGGTGGCCATTTTATCATTTTCATGAGGACTTACAAGAGAACCACCTCTCCAGTCACCATGGAAGAGTCATGGTGGCCATTTTATCATGTTCATGAGGACCTACAAGAGAACCACATCTCAAGTCATCATTGACGAGCCATGGCAGCCATTTTATCATTTTCTTGAGGACCTACAAAAAAACCACTTCTCCAGTCACCAGGGAAGAGTCATGGCGGACATTTTATCATTTTTATGAGGACCTACAAGAGAACCACTTCTCAAATCACCATGGTGGCCATTTTGTGGCTGATGAGAAGCGAGTTTTTATATTTCTGAGCAGCTACTGCAGAATTATATAGAATCTGAGTCAAGTTAGATCTCGCTCAGAACGGACAGGTTCTCATTAATTTTGAATGTGTACAAAGGATAAAATGCTTCGATTATTTGATGCCAGTCTTGATAAAGTATCTGTTGCAATTTCCACACGGAATGAATCCAGTGATTGAAAGGTGTTAGTGGGGCTTAGAACATCTAATTAAAAATGTTCCACTTTCGATCGGTTCCCGTACAGACGAAATCCCTGGTGTTCAGTAAAATATGGAGCAAGGCTGAATTCTGGCCTCTGCATAAAGGAGATACTCAGCAAAATATAAATGAAGAAGTAAAAGTCACATAAAGCTGAAATATATGATGTCTGGAGCAAATCAGCGTGCTCCATTCGGGCAGTCTTGTTGAACAGAATGTGCTTTTCATATTTTAAACATTTCCTGTTTTTACATGATGATATTTCAATGGGGGAAGCCTGAATAGAAATACATTGTTTGGGAAAGTGCTGAGTACATCTGCAAAGTCTTCATTTCTTTATGTGGCACTGCTGGGAAAAAACTTCTCGATGTCTGTCCTCATTGAGCTAATTAAGAAAATAATGGCCTCAATTCACTAAGATCATGCTGGAGATAATAAGGCAAGAGAAAACTTACCTCCACACAGTGAGAGAGTTATCTTTTCTCTTCATTCCTTACGTTACCTCCTCTGTAGTTAAGTTACCTCCTCTGTAGTTATTTTCACACGCAGTTAATGAACAGCCTGTCTTTAACTCTGGAGTTATTTTAAGGATTAAAGAGTTAACTTAAAGACAGCTGGTGGCTAGATAGTGTACTGGTTAAGGGCTCTGCCTTTGACATGGGAGACCAGGGTTCGAATCCTGGCTAGGTCAAGTACCTATCAGTAAGGCGTTCAAGGCAAGACTCCCTAACACTGCAGGGTGGCCTCTTGAGCGCGTCCCAGTGGCTGCAGCTTTTGAGCGCTTTGAGTCTGAAAGGAGAAAAGCGCTATAGAAATGTTCAGATTATTAAGAGTTAACTTTAGGTTTGCCTAAGGTAAAATGTTTCCTGAATACTACATGCCTTATCACCATGGTAACAACTCTAGAAGAGTTATTAAAGACAGGAGATAAGCTTAGTGAATTGAGGCCATTGTCAATTAGGGACAGTCAAAGGATCTAGGTGACCAGAGCTATTGGCAGTGTAAAAATTAAGAAACTAGGGGCTCCAGTGCAAGTTTTACATTGGGCTCCCTCAAATACTCTATAATCACTATGGCACCCCAAAAGCTGCCAAGAAAAGACCAGTGCCAGAGAGATGTAAGCAGGGGAGAGGAACAGAGAAGGGCAGCCACACTGTCAGAAAGGTATAAGCAGGGGATGAGCACAGCCAAGACAGCCGCAGTGTTACAGAGGTGTAAGCAGGGGAAGGGAACATCCAAAGTCAGCTGCTGTATCAGTGAGGTGTAAGTAGGGGAGGGAAACAGCCAAAGACAGCCGCAGAGTCAGAGAGGTGTAATGAGAGAAGGGGCACAGCCCAGGATAGCTGCAGCATCAGAGAGGTGTAAGCAGGGGAGGTGAACAGCCAAGGACAGCCGCAGTGCCAGAGAGGTGTAAGCAGGAGAGGGGCACAGCCACAGACAACCACAGTGTCAGAGAGGTGTGAGCAGGGGAGTAGCACAGCCAGCCACGAAAAAGGATTGCCCCAGAGCTCCAACCACTGACAGTTGTATCACCAGGGAGTCCATCAGCATACACCCTGGTCCCACAGGGGTGTACAGTCAGAAGCAAAGAATAGAAAAAGCTGGGTCTCCACCTGTATTTTGCAATATTAACTTAATTTGTTAGTGGTAACATAGCCACAGAAAGCAAAACGTTTTGGCGCACAGACCTTTGTCAAATGCTAAGTAGCACAGCCAGGACATCCGCAGTGTCCGAGAGGTGTAAGCAGAGGAGGAGCACAGCCAACGCCAGCCGTAGTGTCATAGAGGTGTAAGCAAGAGAGAAGCACGGCCAGGACATCCGCAGTGTCCGAGAGGTGTAAGCAGAGGAGGAGCACAGCCAAGGCCAGCCGTAGTGTCATAGAGGTGTAAGCAAGGGAGACGCACAGCCAGGACATCCGCAGTGTCCGAGAGGTGTTAGCAGGGAAGTGGAACAGCCAAAAACAGCTTCTGTGTCAGACAGATGTAAGAAGAGGAGAGGCACAGCCAAGGACAGCCACAGTGTTGGAGAGTTGTAAGCAGGGGAGGAGTATAGCCAAGGACAGCTACAGTGACAGAGGTGTAGGCAGGGGAACAGCCAAGGACAGCTACAGTGTCAGAGAAATAATGGCTGCATCCAGTCAGACTCGGACAGGGCTGGCGGGAGCTCGGGATTTCGCCCGGTAGGCCTCCCTTTTAGTGGCCCCCGAGCACTGCAGGAGTGGGCACAGCGCAGGAAGGAGGAGCAGCGGCGGGCACAAAGCAACGGGGAGGTGGGGCAGTCTCCCCCTCACCTGGGGGCCCCCATTTCCGTGCTTCCCCCTTCAAACTACAATGTGCATCGGGCAGCAGACCAGAGTGGCAGCGAGCGGGGAACCGATCAACTTACTACTTCCCAGTTCCCGTTCTGCGTGCCACTGCTCTGGTCTGGTCTTCTTTGTTGTACTATCCAATCACGCTCTCACTGTGCTTCGTGATTGGACAGCACAGCAGAGAAGACCAGAGCAGCGGCAGGCAGAGCGGGATGCAGGAAATAGTAAGTAGAAAGTTTTTACCCACTTGCTGCCGCTGCACATTCTAGCCTGGAGGGGAGAGCAGCAAAGGGGGGGCCCTCAGGTGAGGGAGGGGGGGAATTGACCCTCTCCTCGCTGCTCTGTGCCTGCTGCTGCTCCTCCTTCAGGCTACCTAGTCTGGGGACACCTTAGACCTGGCTAAACTGGGGACACCTATAGACCTGGCTAAACTGGGGACACCTATAGACCTGGCTAAACTGGGGACAGCTATAGACCTGGCTAAACTGGGGACACCTATAGACCTGGCTAAACTGGGGACAGCTATAGACCTGGCTAAACTGGGGACACCTATAGACCTGGCTACCTGTACTTGGGGATACCTATAGACCTGGCTACCTATACTGGGGGCACCTATAGACCTGGCTAAGTACACTGGGGACACCTATAGACCTGGCTAAATTGGCGACACCTACAGACCTGGCTACCTAAACTGAGGACACCTATACACCTGCCTACCTAAACTGGGGACAACTATACACCTGCCTACCTAAAATGGGGACACCTATAGACCTGCCCCGCCAGGCCCTATCTTTTTGGGGGAATCTGCTGCCAATCTGGTTGCATTTTGTGGGGAAATGTGCTGCCAATCTGGTTGCATTTCATATGGAAACTGCTGCTAGATTTTTTTTTCTTTGGGGGAGGGAGGGTCGGCCCTCCTCCAAGTGGTCTGTAAAATGTATCTGGTCGGACCCAATCTCTGTGAATAACACCGCTACTTATTTTGTGTATTTCTTTGTTATTTTGTGTATTTTTAAGTCTGCCCATGACCCATCATGACCACGTCCATGTTCCAGTGCGTGGTGACACCCATTTATTTCTGCTGCGGCGCACTGTGCGCGCCCCATGTGGACACCTCCCTGTTGGGGACTGTCCTCAGAAGTGCTCACAATCTATTCCCTACCAAAATCCAATGTCCTACCAAATTATGTATATATATATATATATATATATATATATATATATATATATATAAATATATATATATAAATATATATACATACGCTTGTACTGTAGAAATTTTGCTCTCTCTCTCTCTCTCTCTCTCTCTCTCTCTCTCTCTCTATATATATATATATATTGCAAAATTTCTACAGTACAAGCGTATGTGAGCCCAAAATGGGGGTAGGGAAAGGGGATTGGGGGGGGGGGGGGTCCAGAGTGAAGATTTTTTCCTGGTGGGCCCTTAGTGTCCCAGTCCGACCCTGCGTCAAGTGGAAGAAGGCAAAGAAGTTCCAGCAACCGGAAAGTTAAAAGTCAGAAAACACCAGGAGCACCTATATAGTGTAATATTAATATAAATGGGATCAGATGGTAAGTAAATTACTATATACTAACCTGGGTTGCTAAAGGCAACCACGTTAATGAGCAAGTGGAGAATCCCATCTCCATGCAGATCTGTGGATGAAACCTATTCAGAATTATTGTTGGTCGCTCTCCAAAAGGTGGACCAGTGGACAAAGTTACAGAGGAAAATCCCTGTGTAGGTAAAGGATACTATAACAGATGGGAGGAGGGGCACCAACAAAAAATTCTATATGTGCAAATGTTGTCAAGATTAGTGGTGCTTGTAATGGGTCAATTACGATTACGCAAAATTTTGTATAATTTTTCGCAATTACGCATTGCGTAATTGTGATTACATTGTGTACAGCATACTAAGTTTGTGAATCGTAATTACGCCTGTGATTACGCATAATTTACGTTTAATGAGTACAAATATTTGCATCCATTCGCCGGTGTTGTCAAAAACCTGTATGGTTCTTGCCTTTTGCATGATCGCTAACTCAGTAAAGGATCAAGCCTTTAAAGTGTCGCTATCATATAAATCCGGCATAGCGAGGTCTGAACTGCGCATGCGGGGCTATTAGTTAATTATTAAATGCGTAAAATGCGTTCATATGCAGAAAAAACATTACATTGATCAGCAAATATACTGCACATGTGTGACTTTTATTTAAATATTTTATGACAAAAATGCATTCATATGCGAAAAATAGTTTGCATTGATCAGCCAGTATGCTGCACATGTGTGACTATTACTTAAATATTCAATGCAAAAAATGTGTTCATATGCGAAAAAGTGGCTGCGTCCAAAATTATGCGTAAATTACTCAAACTTGTGTAATTACGGTTAGCAAGTATGTTTCCAAGCAAAATTTTTACGAGTAATCCACAAATTTTGCATAACGTTGCATAATTACGCATTGGCATAATTTCTGCCCACCACTAGTCAAGATTATAAAATCTTACCTCAGCCAATAGCAAACGGTATTAACCTCCTGAGCGTTATGCCGGAGGTTTTGCAGCCTCAGAGTCCCCAAGATGAAACTAATAGATTTAATGCTTGCACATGGTTTAGCTAGCACTAGGCTAGCTAGTATTGGCAATCGGGGGGTGAACCTATACTAGCTAACCTAGTGCTAGGTAAACCATGTGCAAGCATTAAATCTATTAGATTCATCCTGGGGGACTCCTGATACTAGCGAGCGGTATGCCTGCCCGACACAAGCATTTTTTATCGGCCACTCAACAGGAAAGTTTTTCATGGGCCTACCCACTTCTTCAGATCAGCAAAGAATAGTATCTCGGAGTTAGCAGTCAGGACTGGGGAAGGTCAATGAGATGCAAACAATTGATGCAGGATTATGCAAATGTATGAAAGTTTATTCATCTTGAAAATGGATCACATTTTACCTCAGAAGAATTGGATTAGTTCATGTTCAAGCTGCATACATTTGCATACAAAATTTGCATAATGCTGCTTCAACTCAAAATTATTTGCATTTCATGGGCCATCCCTATCTGGAGCATAGGAGAACCTCATCAGTTCTTTAAACTGACCTGACCCAACAGTAAGCACAGGAAATGCTCATTTTAAAGGAACCCAGAGACAAAAGCTTAAAAAAAATTCTTACATACCTGGGGCTTCCTCCAGCCCCCTCCGGCCTGATCACTCCCTCGTTGCCAGCCTCTGCCTCCTGGATCTTCGGTCCCGGTATCTGCGGCCAGTCGGGGCTTACCGAAGATATTGGGACCTCGTACTAAAGCTCCAGGGGTCTGGAGTAAGCCCCAGGTATGTATGAATTTATTTTTAGGTTTCGTCTCTAGTACACTTTAACCTCTAATACCAAAGACACTTAGAGGATCCTTTGGAGGACTATTTGAGAAAAATGATCTGCTACTTTCCACACACAAAAAAACACTATTTTATGAAATTTACCAGGTTTTCGCAAACACAAAGGGACAAAACTGAAAACTGAGTTAACCTCTGTTATGTAATTCAATTTCTGCGCTAATCAAATCTTTACAGCACAGATGGACCGGGCTCTGCAGGCAACTCTAAATCTGATTATTCAGTCGTCCTCTGTATTGTACCGACGTTACATTTCTGGTGGAATCAAGATCAATGGAAAATATTATTTTTTTTTAAAGATAATTAGAAGCGACCGCTTGGAGATGTCTATCAGATGAGGCCATTTAAATTTACCCCCTCAGACTCAGCGTAGGCAATCAGCGTGAATAGACACAGGGACTGTGCTTTTGTTGAAGGGAGGGGCGGGTTCGGGTGGTGTGGGAAAGATATGGAGATGAACTTCCCCTAGTATCGAGGCAGAGACCATCTATAGCTGTGATGAAAGTCCTGCTCTCCTCCGTAGATACAGCAGCCCTGTCCTTGTGGTACGGAGCACAAAGCGAAACAAGGAACAACCTTGTTATAATGTTTTCTGGAATGTGAACAAGAGTTTTCTGATATAATTAGATCTCTGAGGGCAAATTAGGTGACTGGAATTTCGAGGAGGGAAGTTCCCCCCATTAAAGAGCCTTTTAACTGTTCTATGTGTCTGGTTGTTATCAAACCTTCTGAATTTTGTTCTGGTAACAAAGTACGGAGCCAGTCAGAATGTGACATTTGTTAAAGCATTTCCGGTGCAGTAATTGCTCTGTTCCTCGCAATGTGTCGTCAGCGCACTATGGTGAACGTTTGAAGGCCTCTCATCCTCGCAGCCCTGTGGGTGGGTTAGTCCATAACGTTAAGTGAAATGAGAAAGACCAGAGACTGGTATACAAATTCCTGCTGGGACTAAATGAGAGAAAATCAGGTGCTGAGAGGATTGTCATTTTACATACAAACAAAGCGGACCTGAATCTAGAAAGTCCTCTCTGCTCGAAAAGATAGGCAACAGCACAATAACCTTTAAACAAAAACATGTATTTGTTACAGCTGATACAAATCCTGAAATAAATCTGCACTGTTTCTACTTCCTGCTTTAATGGAAGCAGACATACTCTTATCTGCCATGGCAGTCAGGTGACACGCGTACGTTAAAAAGGGGCGCTGGGAAAAAAGGGCGCGGGGTTTTAAACGATAAGCATGGATAACGTTTAAAAATGTATTGTACTGTATTTCGTTTAAAATTAATGTTTTATAAAGTTATAAATCATTAAATAATGTGCATTAAATAGGCAATTGTAAAAACGTTAATCTTTCGTTTAAATAGTGAAACGTATAATAACGTTTAAAAAAAATTTACTAAGTAACCCTCCCTGTACCTACCCCTAACCCCTAGACCCCCCTGTTAGTGCCTAAACCTAAGACCCCCCTGTTGGTGCCTAAACCTAAGACCCCCTGTTGGTGCCTAAACCTAAGACCCCCCTGTTGGTGCCTAAACCTAAGACCCCCTGTTGGTGCCTAAACCTAAGACCCCCCTGTTGGTGCCTAAACCTAAGACCCCCCCTGGTGGTGCCTAAACCTAAGACCCCCCTGTTGGTGCCTAAACCTAAGACCCCCCTGTTGGTGCCTAAACCTAAGACCCCCCTGTTGGTGCCTAAACCTAAGACCCCCCCTGTTGGTGCCTAAACCTAAGACCCCCCTGTTGGTGCCTAAACCTAAGACCCCCCTGTTGGTGCCTAAACCTAAGACCCCCCTGTGATAAGCATTATTAAAGTTTCAAAAACATATTGTGCGTTTTTTTCGTTTAAAAATAATGTAAAAAAAAATTGTACGGTTTTTCGTTTAAAAATATTGTTTGAAAAAAAATATTGTACTGTTTTTCGTTTAAAAATAATATTAAAAAATGTATAAATCATTAAATAATGTGTAATCATGAGAAGCAGTAATAAAACATTAAGTCTCCGGGCACCGCTTTTAAAACGTTATTTTTCTCCGGCGCCATTTTTTCCTATCGGGCGCCCATTAAACGATATTTATTATGGGAGTGAATGGCGGCGCCCGATTTGTCCACTAGCCTCCTGCGCCCTTTTTTACTGTTACCAGGTGACACAGGGTAGAGATCAAATTACAACTTATGATTAGACACAAATGAGGAGGGATTCAACAGGCTAAACTCTCTAAATACATACAGGGTGCATTTCTCTATGTTTTCCTTCTGTCCTGTGCAAGAGTTCAGGTCCACTTTGACCATCTGTGGTGATCACCGCTCGGAGACTGTTAGACGGCGAAACCGCTGTCTAAAAAGACTGCAATCTAAGGTAGCGCTGTACTGGGGACAGTCGTGTCACTCGGCTGTCCCCTCCAGAGGCACAAAGGTGATCAACTGTTATAGGCTGATGCCTATGACAGCCGATCGCTGTCATTGGATAGTGGGAGCAGGGAGGGCGGGGTTTAAAAAAAAAAATAATAGAAGAATTAATTGCAAAATAAATAAATAAATAAATAAGCTGGCAGGGATTAGACCCCACCAACAGAAATCTGTGTTGGTGGGAAGAAAAGGGGGGAGATCACGGGTGTGCTGAGTTGTGCGGCCCTGCAGCGAGGCCTTAAAGCTGCAGTGGCCTATTTAGTAACAAATGGCCTGGTCACTAGGGGGGTTTAACACCATGTTCCTTAAAGGGAAGGTTCACGGAAAATAAAAATACTAATCCACCTACCTGGGGCTTCCTCCAGCCCGTGGCAGGCAGGATGTGCCCTCGACATCGCTCCGGAGGCTCCCGGTCTTCTCCTGGCCAGGCCGGCTTCCAGATCGGGCTCTTGTGCACTCCAACGTGAATCTCACGCGGTCGCGCTGACGTCATCGGACGTCCTCCAGGCTGTACTGCGCAGGCGCAGTAGTTCTGCGTCTGCGCAGTACAGTCCGTAGGAGGTCCGATGAAGTCAGCGCAACCGTGTGAGAAGCACGTTGGAGCACAAGGAAAAGCCCGACCAGGAAGCCGGCCTGGCCAGGTTGGGTGAGCCACCGGAGAAGACCGGGAGCCTCCGGAGTGGCGCCGAGGGCACGTCCTGCCTGCCACAGGCTGGAGGAAGCCCCAGGTAAGTGGATTAGTATTTTTACTTTTTTTATCTTTCTCCGTGGATCTTCCCTTTAAGTGGCTAAGGTAGTGCCTACCTGTGTGCCCAAAATTTGGGGCACATTGGTGGACGTTGTATCACCCAAGAGTCGGCACACGCTTCTATGGATTTTGGGCATGGGCTCCAAATCTATCCCTCTCAGGGCCGGATTTAGGCCAAGGCCCTTAGGCCATGGCCTAGGGCACCACAGGAGGAAGGGCACCAAAGCAGCAGGCTAAACTGGTGCAGCATTTGTAAGCTTGCAAATGCTGTAATGCACAGAGATCAAGCTAGCGCCTGCCACCGGTGCTCTGCAACTAGCCGCCTGTGCAGCAGCCACCTTGCTCTCTGTGCATGTCTGCATTGTGGCCGGTGGCTGTAGACTTGGGCAGCATTGGAGATGGAAAGGAAGAGGAAGCTTTTGCACTGGAAACGAGTGGAGAAATGAGTGATACTGATGGCTGCTGCGGTGTGAAGGTGAGCTGGCTACCTATACTGAAAGGAAGGGAATGGAAAAAGGAAGGATTAAGGGAGTAATCTGGCTACCTATACTGGAGGGAAAGGAGTCATCTGGCTACCTATACTGGGGGGAAGGGGAGAGGTCTCATCTGGCTACCTATACTGAAGGGGGGCGACTGGTGACAGTGGTCTTCGGCGGTAAAGAGTACAAATCCGGTCCTGATCCCTCTAGTGATGCGCCAAACATATCTCACAATGCAACCCCTTTGCTTCTGATTCAGCGGTGACAGCAGTGCTCTGCAAAATAAAAGAACCAGGGCTCTCATCTGAAAAATAAAGGTATTTTTGTGGGGTACAGAAAGGGGGCAGTTTGAAACTCATTATTCAGTTATTTGTCAAATAAAGTAAATACCTCAAAAATGGATACTAATTTAACTGTGTTACCTTATTTAACTGGGCGGGTGGGGCTCAGACTGAGTCTCTCTGAGGAAACTACAGCCTACAGTAGTGACAGTCTGTGGTATAAGAAGTATAGGAAGTGGCTGGTGTTTTGGCTCCTGACCAGGGATTTTTCATCAGCTAGTCATTGAGTTCTGCCGCCGAGTTCTGCAAAGGGCTAGGGAGATATCTGTGCCCAGAGCCGGCATCATTGAACGTGGTTGTTTAACATGAGCAGCAGATTTTTCATGCAGATGATAATGGCGGGATAAGTGAATGACTCCGGGTTAATGATGTACAATCCTGTTTACAAGGCCCGGTGTTTTTTCCTCTCTCTCTCTTGGACGGCATGTTTCAATCATAAACACACAAAGGTTATTATGTGAACAACACTTCACAATGTACATCAGCCTCTTATTCACTTATTAAATTCTAATCATTATCTAAAATAAAACAATTATCTCCATTTTGGAGTGAGGCACTTGAGGAACGTGCGACAGGCAAGCTGAACCTGGCTATCCATGGCTTTTCACTGAAAATCAATTACGGATGGAGAGGAATATTTCAGAGCCAATGTGAGGGAAGAAATTAATAGCCAGAGAGAATTAATTCTTTCCAGCGTGCCTGTGCTGCGGGCGGCGGCTCCTGATGTCTGACGCGGCTCTCCTGACAGGAATTAAACTGCAATGCTTGATTCAGGTCAAAGGATAATCAGTTCCCTTCCTTTCCCTCCAGAAGTGGCAGCTCCGGGGTTAAGAGAATACAGCACACAGCACAACCCTTCTCCTCATACACCGCACATAAAGTGATGGAACGCTTACCTCTGCGTGCCTAAATAATGTCAAGTGCAGCTCCGATCACCAGTGGCGTATTTAGGGCATCCGACACCCGGTGCTGGATATTAAAAGACAACCCACCCAAAAGAAAAAGGAGCGAGTGTGGCATGCTAAACGCGCCACGGCGGGTAATGTCAGGTATAGGCGCCCCCAGTATAGGTAATATAGTTGCCCCAGTATAGGTAACATAGTTGTCCCCCATAAAGTTGGGCTAGTATAGGTAGTCAAATTGCCCTCAGTATAGGTAGTATATTTGCCTCAATATAGCTAGTATAGTTGCCCCCAGAGTAGCTAGTATAGTTGCCCCAGTATAGCTAATATAGTTGCCCCCAGTTTAGCTAGTATAGTTGCCCCCAGTATAGCTAGTATAGTTGCCTCCAGTGTAGGTAGTTAATATAGTTGCCCCCAGTGGAGGTAGTATAGTTGCCCCAGTATAGATAGTATAGTTGCCCCAGTATAGATAGTATAGTTCCCCCAGTACAGCTAGTATAGTTGCTATAAATGTAGGTAGTATAGTTGCCCCCAGTGTAGGTAGTATATTTGCCCCCAGTATAGATAGTACAGTTGCCCCCAGTATAGCTAGTATAATTGCCCCCCGTATAGATAGTATAGTTGCCCCATGTACAGTGGGTTGCAAAAGTATTTGGCCCCCTTTAAGTTTTCCACATTTTGACATATTACTGCCACAAACATGAATCAATTTTATTGGAATTCCACATGAAAGACCAACACAAAGTGGTGTACACATGAGAAGTGGAACGAAAATCATACAGAATTCCAAACATTTTTTACAAATCAATAACTGCAAAGTGGTGTGTGCATAATTATTTGGCCCCCTTTGATCTGAGTGCAGTCAGTTGCCTATAGACATTGCCTGATGAGTGCTAATGACTAAATAGAGTGCACCTGTGTGTAATCTAATGTCAGTACAAATACAGCTGCTCTGTGAGGGCCTCAGAGGTTGTCTAAGAGAATATTGGGAGCAACAACACTGTGAAGTCCAAAGAACACACAAGACAGGTCAGGGATCAAGTTATTGAGAAATTTAAAGCAGGCTTAGGCTACAAAAAGATTTCCAAAGCCTTGAACATCCCACAGAGCACTGTTTAAGTGATCATTCAGAAATGGAAGGAGTATGGCACAACTGTAAACCTACCAAGACAAGGCCATCCACCTAAACTCACAGGCCGAACAAGGAGAGCGCTGATCAGAAATGCAGTCAAGAGGCCCATGGTGACTCTGGACGAGCTGCAGAGATCTACAGCTCAGGTGGGAGACTCTGTCCATAGGACAACTATTAGTCATGCACTGTACAAAGTTGGCCTTTATGGAACAGTGGCAAGAAGAAAGGCATTGTTAACAGAAAGCATAAGAAGTCCTGTTTGCAGTTTGCCACAAGCCATGCGAGGGACACAGCAACCATGTGGAAGAAGGTGCTCTGGTCAGATGAGACCAAAATTGAACTTTTTGGCCAAAATGCAAAACGCTATGTGTGGCGGAAAACTAACACTGCACATCACTCTGAACACACCATCCCCACTGTTAAATATGGTGGTGGCAGCATCATGCTTGGGGGGTGCATCTCTTTAGCAGGGACAGGGAAGCTGGTCAGAGTTGATGGGAAGATGGATAGAGCCAAAAACAGGGCAAACTTGGAAGAAAACCTTTTGGAGACTGCAAAAGATTGAGACTGGGGCGGAGGTTCACCTTCCAGCAGGACAATGACCCTAAAGTTTAGGGCCTAAACATAAAACCAGGGCAACAATGGAATGGTTTAAAACAAAACATATTCATGTGTTAGAATGGCCCAGTCAAAGTCCAGATCTAAATCCAATCGAGAATCTGTGGCAACATCTGAAAACTGCTGTTCACAAACGCTGTCCATCTAATCTGACTGAGCTGGAGCTGTTTTGCTAAGAAGAATGGGCAAGGATTTCAGTCTCTAGATGTGCAAAGCTGGTAGAGACATACCCTAAAAGACTGGCAGCTGTAATTGTAGCAAAAGGTGGTTCTACAAAGTATTGACTCAGGGGGCCGAATAATTACGCACACCCCACTTTGCAGTTATTGATTTGTAAAAAAAAGGTTTGGAATCGTGTATGGTTTTCGTTCCACTTCTCCTGTGTACACCATTTTGTATTGGTCTTTCACGTGGAATTCCAATACAATTGATGCATGTTTGTGGCAGTAATGTGACAAAATATGGAAAACTTCAAGGGGGCTGAATACTTTTGCAACCCACTGTATAGGTAGCATAGTCGGCCCCTTTATAGGGGAAGCTTGGAAAAAGGGGCAGTGGCGACAGCGGTGGGGAGGGGGGCCAGACTTCACCCCCACCTGGGTCCCCTCCTTCGAGTGCTTCCCCCTCCAGAATGGTGGTGGCAGACCAAAGCGGCGGGCAAGGAATTACTCACCTGCTTTTTGTGTTCCAGGCACTGATTAGTGGAACCACAGAGAGCAGCGGAGAACAGTGTCACGTGACGATGACGCTGCGCACCTGGAACGCAGGAAGCAGATGAGTGATTCCTCGCCCGCCACTGCTATTCTAAAGGGGGAAGCACCAGAAGGAGGGGACCCAGGTGAGGAAGGGGGCAGTCTGACCCCCCCCCCACCGCTGTCCCTGCTGCCCCTCCTTCAGCGCTGCTTCCCCCTCCTGCTCATGGCCTCTAGGGGAGGCCTTAGCGACACCCCCATCCTGTCTGTCACCCAGTGCGCCACACCCCCTGGTGCCCAATAGCAGGTACGCCCCTGCCGATCACTAATACAATGTCATTAAACATGGGGTAAAAAAATATCAACTATTGATCAGAGCCTAGTTTAATTTTAGGCCTCTTTTACACTTGCTTTGCAAGTGTGTGTTGTGTTACCCTGTTTTACCACAAGTCAGTGAGCCCTGGGGTCTTTTACACTTACCGCGTTGTGTTGCACCGAAACTTTCCATCTCACCGCAATCCCGACGCACAGCCTGCGTGTTACTGCAAGCACCGTGCTTAACACACAGTGCTTGGGGTGATGGAGGTGTATGGGTGACGTAGGTAGTGTAAATGATGGAGCACATGCGTTGGCCACTTGGCCAGCGGGAATCCCAGTGACATACTTCCTATTCAGCAGGTGTTTTGTCTTCCTCGAGACCACCGATCCAGTACCGGGACCCTCTGCACTGCGCAGGCACAGAACACCTTGCACCTGACAGCAGCACAAACTCGTTGGGCTTGAGCAGCTCCGTTCTACTGCGCAGGCGTGAGGCATCCTGCACAGCGCAGCTGCACTTGTTCGTGGACGGTGACGCGCATTCCTCGACAACCGCTTGTCGATGAGTTTTGGGGGGGTCCTAGCACTGGATTGGCGGAGGCGAGGGGGACAAGGGGGAGCCTCTGGATTATCCAGAGGCGAACCTCAGCTGAGGTATCTAAATGGGGTACTTTTTTTTTGTATTCTGAGGACAGTATATCTATGTCCTCTGGGACTACCTCTAAGTCCTCAAGGACACAGATATATGTCCTCAACAGTGAATGTGCACTCAGTGGGCTTGATTCACTATGCGGTGCTAACCTACTTAGCACGTCTAAAGTCTTTAGGCGCGCTAAACAGGGTGCTAAGTAGGTTAGCACCAGTTTTCTCAATCAGATCGCGCGCTAAGTACCGCGCGCAAAGTCCTATGCGCGCGCTAAGTCCCATAGGCTTTAATGGGCACTTCGCGCGGAGCACCCTGCGCTCTGTGCAGTGCGCGCGTAAAGTTTTACGCGCATAAAGTTTTATGCGTGAAAAGCTCGTTTAGACGTGCTAAGGGGGTTTTCACAGGCGTGCTAACAGTTAGCACCGCTTTGTGAATCAAGCCCAGTATGTGCTAGCATGTGCCTGTGCTAATTACCTCAGGGGATCATAAGTGGACTGTTCTGTGAACTCCTCCATGGTATCTGATCCCCGCTCTCTCCTTGCAGAGATCGGCAGACAAGAGTGATGCAGATGGAAATGGATTCTCACTTCTTCCCCGTTCCAGCGACAATCTCAGATATCCCATTTCCCATACCACAGCTGGCCCCTTCCAGCTGCATGCACTGGGTCTCAGCCTGATGGCATCAGCAGACGAGGACCTGGTACACATGGTGGAGGAGGCAGGCTGGGGTTCAAACACAGAACATCATGATCATCACTGAAACGAGGGAAAGGTCAGATAATAAAATGTTCTCAAAATGAGGTGGAGAGAGGGGACCACATAAGGGGACCAATTACCTTCCCTTATTCCTCACTTCAACCATTAAAATGTTTAGTTATTGTTACAGCGCAAGGTGACAAAGTTCCCATTGCAGAAAAACTAAACGCTTATATCAAAATCAAATATTGGATTGGGCTGTATTCACTAACTGGCATGGAAAGCAAGGGAGAGGAGAGTATTCTCATTCTTCTTCTTTTATATTTAGCTCTGTGACTTGGAGGATTTAGCAATGCATGTGACGACAGCAGGAGATCAGAGACTTCACAGTTCTCCAATCAAGGCACAAATCATACGCAAAGGCCCAAGTCTTACCTCCCTATAGGAGCCGCTGGGCTGGCGCAGGCTGCTGGCCTTCCTGTGTATTGCGTTGGAGTCAGAACACAACGGAACTCTGCATGGTTATCACACATTTCTATCTTGGTAACAGAAATATTGGATGTCGTGCTTCATCGGGCAGAAGGGACAATGACTGTCCTCCATCTCCCAGGAGCTCCTGCAAATCCTGCAACTTCTGCTCCAAGCATGGCAACCCAACCAGGCGGCACGACAGAAAACATTGAATATTACATTCATACCGCGATCACATGGGGGAAGCAGGGATGAGATATTCCAAAGACGCAACAGTTTCTACAAAAATAAATAAATGAAAAAACAAAACCGTACAATGAGAATCTCATAGCTTCCTTTTCTTTCTGTATGGACAGTTCCTATTTGGGAACCAAATCCTTCCGTCCCTCAGTCTTCCTAATTCATACCTAAGACTCATGTACATACCTGTGTAAATCCGGTATATGTATTTCTTTATCGAAAATGTATCAACTTTAAACTGTATTTTCTTTCACTAAATTGATTCTTAAAAGATACATCCGAAAATCTTACAAATAAAAGTTTCACTCACCAGCCTCTAGAAGTTTCTTAGGTCCCATGGTGCAGTTCTACTCTGACTCAGGCCTCCACTCTTCCCTCCATAAGATCCCGACCCGCAGTTGGGTCGGAATCTTCTGCGCATGCGCACCACACGCCCGATTCCTCTTGAGAGCCGCTCTGCGCTTGCACAGTTCAGAGAGAATTGAACTGTGAGAGCGCACCCGGCGATGGCAGAGCATTCACAAGTGTCGCGGGACTCACCTGTGCATGTGCAGAAGATCCAAACCCAGCCACGGGTCAGGATCTTATGGACTGCACCATGGGACCTAACAGACTTCTAGGGGCTGGAAGATGCCCCAAGTGAGTGAAACTTTTATTTGTAAGATTGCCGGTTGTATCCTTTAATTTGAAATGCTAATATGAAAGGAAACTAATGATAGAAAGGACCAGTGTGGTTTGAATTATAAAATTGTGTTTTACTTATGAGTGGTTTGTGCTATGATTGGCGGGGGAGTATCATTAGAGGTCTGACAGGGGTGGGGTTAGAGGTGTATACATCCAACAAACAAAAAAGGAAGGGTTCCAAGGGTCCATGGTAAATAATTCCATGATTAAAAAAAGTAACTTAATACAAAGTCCATTAATATACATGTATGACAAACATATATAAAAAAGTATGTCACTAGGGTATACAAGGAACTGGCCTAAGAGGTATGACAAACGAAATCTTAACAGTTTCCCTCTTTTTTATCTCAAGTAGTTGGAAGACATGGAATTACCTTTAACTGGAGACACCTATGCCTGGCTAACACTGGGGCACCTATGGATTGGCTAACCTATACTGGGGAACATATGTCCCCAGTATAGGTTAGCCAAGCCATAGGTGCCCCAGACGCGTACGTTAAAAAGGGGCGCTGGGAAAAAAGGGCGCCGGGTTTTTAACGATAAGAATGGATAACGTTTAAAAAAATATTGTACTGTTTTTCGTTTAAAATTAATGTTTTTTAAAGTTATAAATCATTAAATAATGTGCGTTAAATCGGCAATTGTAAAAACGTTAATCTTTCGTTTAAATAGTGAAACGTATAATAACGTTTAAAAAAAAAAAAATTACTAAGTAACCCTCCCTGTACCTACCCCTAACCCCTAGACCCCCCTGTTGATGCCTAAACCTAAGACCCCCCCTGTTGGTGCCTAAGTAACCCTCCCTGTACCTACCCCTAACCCCTAGACCCCCCTGTTAGTGCCTAAACCTAAGACCCCCCTGTTGGTGCCTAAACCTAAGACCCCCCTGTTAGTGCCTAAACCTAAGACCCCCCTGTTGGTGCCTAAACCTAAGACCCCCCTGTTGGTGCCTAAACCTAAGACCCCCTGTTGGTGCCTAAACCTAAGACCCCCCTGTTGGTGCCTAAACCTAAGACCCCCCTTTTGGTGCCTAAACCTAAGACCCCCTGTTGGTGCCTAAACCTAAGACCCCCCTGTTGGTGCCTAAACCTAAGACCCCCCTGTTGGTTTTTTCGTTTAAAAATAATGTTAAAAAAAAAAATTGTACTGTTTTTCGTTTAAAAATAATGTTTGAAAAAAATATTGTACTGTTTTTCGTTTAAAAATAAAATTTAAAAATGTATAAATCATTAAATAATGTGTAATCATGAGAAACAGTAATAAAACATTAAGTCTCCGGGCGCCGCTTTTAAAACGTTATTTTTCTCCGGCGCCCTTTTTTCCTATCGGGCGCCCATTAAACGATATTTATTATAGGAGTGAATGGCGGCGCCCGATTTGTCCACTAGCCTCAGGCGCCCGAATTTACTGTTTCCGCCCCAGACGGCTAACCTATACCGGGGCCACCTATACTGGGGCCACCTATTTCTGGCTACCTATACCGGGGGCACCTATGCCTCGGCTACCTATACTGGGGCACCTATTCCTGGCCGAAATTTCCGATTTGCTTGATAATTGTCGATTGGGAAAGGTGGAAAAATCAGATCAATTTCTTCAAGGAGTAAAAGGTATGTGTTAGGTTGTATACATTTTTTAACCCAAGAAATTGTATAGCCACATTCAAGAAGAAAGAAACATTAACTGTGTTAAAGGGAATCTGAAGTGAAAATAAACTTATGATATAATGATTTGTATGTGTAGTACAGCTAATAAATAAAACATTAGCAGCAGAGATATGAGTCTAATATTGTTTCCAGTACAGGAAGAGTTAAGAAACTAAGTTGCAGAGAGCTCTGTCTTCTGTAGCTTATTATCTCAAGTGTCTGTCACTTTTTTTTTTTTTTTTTTTTTGCAGAGTTCAAAAGTAAAGTTCAAAAGTTCACTGGTCTGCTCTGTGAAATCATTTAGAATGCTGAGTGTAGTGTGTAAACTGCAAATATTAGAGAACGATGCAATGTTATAAAAAAAAAAAAAAAAAAACCTATGTAACTGAAAATAAAAATATGAGACTATTTCTAGTAATTATCGGTACTACACAACCGATTCATTATAGCTTTTTTTTCACTACAGTGTCACTTTAAAAGAAATGAAAAAAAAAAATATTAGTATGGAAGGATTTTACTATTGGAAGAAATGCAATATGTTTGATGTCAGTAAATTTTGAGTTGATAAGTGAAGTGTTAAGTGTTTTTCACTAGTCGGCAACAGGTCATAGAAGGAGCCTTTATTTAAGGGAAGGTTCAGGGACGATTAAAAAAAAAAAAAAAATCCGCATCCACTTACCTGGGGCTTCCTCCAGCCCGTGGCAGGCAGGAGGTGCCCTCGGCGCCGCTCCGCAGGCTCCCGGTGGTCTCCAGGGGCGCGCCCGACCTGGCCAAGCCGGCGGCCAAGTCGGGCTTCTTCTGCACTCCAAAATGCGCCTCACGGTGGCACGCTGACATCATCGGACGTCCTCCGGGCTGTACTGCGCAGGCTCAGTACATGCGTCAGGCGCATTTTGGAGCGCAGAAGAAGCCCGACCTGGCTGGCGGCCTGGCCAGGTCGGGCGCGCAACTGGGAGCCTTGCGGAGCGGTGCCGAGGGCACCTCCTGCCTGCCACGGGCTGGAGGAAGCCCCAGGTAAGTGGATGCAGATTTTTATTTTTTTTTAATCGTCTCTGAACCTTCCCTTTAAGGCTTAGACAATAGTAATAGTAATTAAAAGGTACATACTAATGATTAATAAATTAATAATATAATGTGCATCTTTTATAATTAAAAGATGTTCTAATGTGTGCAGTTGTGAAGAGTGGCAAAGGTGACTGCAGGATTTTTTATTTGCTGCTTCTTCCCACTTACTTGGTGTTTTGGCTGTGTGATTGTGTAATAGTTATGGTGGAATCAGGCCTGGATTCACATCACAAGAGCCTATAGGCACAGATGTCCTGGCACCTTAGACTTCACCCTCCATGAACTTACAACCCCCCCCCCCCCCCCCCCAAACTGCACCACAAGTGTGCTGGCTGTCCCAGCGGAAGCAGTAGATTTGGGCGCATGAGACAAGTGGACAAAAAGGGCGCCCCATTCACTTCCATTATAAATATCGTTTAATGGGCGCTGAACAGGGAAAAAAAGGCGCCGGAGATTTTTAAGGATTTATAACGGCGCCCGGAGATTTTTAAGGATTTATAACTATGTTTGTGATGATTTAACCACTTGAGGACCCACCCTTTACCCCCCCTTAAGGACCAGCGCTGTTTGTTTGGATCTGTGCTGGGTGGGCTCTGCAGCCCCCAGCACAGATCCGCGGCCACACAGAGCGATCAGATCGCCCCCCTTTTTTCCCCCCTATGGGGATGATGTGCAGGGGGGGTCTGATCGCTCCTACTTGCAGGCATTTTGCGGGGGGGGCACCTCAAAGCCCCCCTCCGCGGCGACATTCTCCCCCCTCCCTCTCCTACCTTCTCCCCCGGGAGATCTGGGCTGCACAGGACGCTATCCGTCCTGTGCAGCCAGTGACAGGACGTCCCCTGTCACATGGCGGCGATCCCCGGCCGCTGATTGGCCGGGGATCGCCGATCTGCCTTACGGCGCTGCTGCGCAGCAGCGCCGTACAAATGTAAACAAAGCGGATTATTTCCGCTTGTGTTTACATTTAGCTTGCGAGCCGCCATCGGCGGCCCGCAGGCTATTCACGGAGCCCCCCGCCGTGATTTGACAGGAAGCAGCCGCTCGCACGAGCGGCTGCTTCCTGATTAATCAGCCTGCAGCTGGCGACGCAGTACTGCGTCGCTGGTCCTGCAGCTGCCACTTTGCCGACGCACGGTATAAGCGTGCGGTCGGCAAGTGGTTAAGTTTACAAAATGAGCCCGTGACGAATAACGTTTATGAAGATACTAAATCACTATTTCTAAAACATTATTATCCACCCCAAAAAAAATTTACATTTTTTTCTTTACATTTTTTATTTATTAATGTCTGTAAAACATTATTATCCATAGGGGGTTTTAGGTTTAGGCACCAACAGGGGGGTCTTAGGTTTAGGCACCAACTGGGGGGTCTTAGGTTTAGGCACCAACAGGGGGGTCTTAGGTTTAGGCACCAACTGGGGGGTCTTAGGTTTAGGCACCAACAGGGGGGTCTTAGGTTTAGGCACCAACAGGGGGGTCTTAGGTTTAGGCACCAACAGGAGGGTCTTAGGTTTAGGCACCAACAGGGGGGTCTTAGGTTTAGGCACCAACTGGGGGGTCTTAGGTTTAGGCACCAACTGGGGGGTCTTAGGTTTAGGCACCAACAGGAGGGTCTTAGGTTTAGGCACCAACAGGGGGGTCTTAGGTTTAGGCACCAACTGGGGGGTCTTAGGTTTAGGCACCAACAGGGGGGTCTTAGGTTTAGGCACCAACAGGGGGTCTAGGGGTTAGGGATAGGTACAGGGAGGGTTTTTAATAAACGTAAATATAAGTTTCACTTTACAAATAGGGAAGATTAACGTTTTAAGAATTGCCGATCTCATACACATTATTTAGTGATTTATAAATTCTTAAAACACTATTTATAAACGAAATTCTACACAATATTTCTATAAACGATATTTTCCATTTATCGTTTATACCACGCGCCCTTTTTTCCCGACGCCCTTTTCGTACGTACGCGTCCCAGCTGTCACTTCTCCCTTACTTCCTTTGCCCATCATAGAAGTACAAGTAACCTACAAGTTACCCTTAGCATTAGGTAGCCAGAGGTACCCTCAATATTAAGCAGACAGAGGTGCCCCCAAGTATTGGTAGCTAGAGGAACCTCAGTATTGAGTAGATAGAGGTGCCCCCAAGTATTGGTAGCTAGAGGAACCTCAGTATTAAGGAGATAGAGGTGCCCCTGACTGAAGATCGTCAGTGGAATGCTGAGAGGTAAGTAGGTAACCTCTCATTTAGGCTCGACTCTGGACTCCGCATAGGTAAGGCGGGAGGGAGGGACTAAGGGAGGGGAGGGAGCCACCTTTCCATCATCAGGCACCTGTAGGCAAGTACCTACAGTGCCTTATGGTAAAAACTGCTCTGGGTGGAATAATAATCCACAATAAGTTTACTTTAAATCCAATTCATATGTTTCCTTTGATCGGGTTTCTTGTGATTGTGTCAAAATGTAATATATGTATGTAGTACATCGGTTCCATGAGTCTAATTTTTCATTTGATTGGAAAAAAAAAGATCAAAATTGTTGTGGCTACCTTTGGTTTTTGCTATATAATTTTAATTCCTGTATTTCCTCTTTCGAATTGCCTCTCTGTGAAATGAGAATATAGCTAACTTGGGATTTAACAGTTATTGTAGATTTAGTTTGTATTCGACAGAGAAGACGGTGAAAACTTCTACGAAAGTAGTTTTGTGCTGAACACATCCTAAATATATTGAGTCTACACAAAGTAACGCAGATCTAAACAGTCATAAAAGCGCACTCATAACCCTCATATGGCGAACAGGTGCAATCACAATGAGCGCATTCTGCTGACTCGGTATCCGCGCAAACTTTACAGCATCCGTCGCCCATAAAAAAAGCAATCCATGCACTTCCCAAAATAGAAGAGTAAGTCTGTGTGTCTCCCCAGCCCATCTATCTGGCTCCCGGAGCTGATCAATGTTTCAGGAAGTTATGAATAATGATGGCGTCGGGTAAACAAGCTCTGATTTGTTGTGTTCGGCCCTTTCAGCCATCTCACTTTCTCCATCTCATCTCTGTAACTGTATTAGAGGCCGCAGTCTGTTCATCTCCAGCAGGCCTGATGCACGAGCTGTCTGCCCAAATCTGCCGGGCTATTTGGTTTCCACCAGAAAACGTGATTACAAAAAGAAAAAAAACTTTCGTTGTTGTGCAGGAAGGAGCCGGGATTGCTAGGAAAACGATTATTAGCATACCTATCACAGAATATACACCCAGGAGTCACAGCGGTATTGTTACGCCTTGTGAGGTGCACAGGGGCTTCTGCACTGCTACTACATTTGGCCTCCACTGTACAATGTATGCCCAGATGTTACACACTGTAAAGGTAGCCATTCACTAGCTCGATTTATCGTCGATATACAGCAGAATCGGTTACTGTGATTGAATCTGCTGTGAAATCGTTAACGTACATGTTGACCAATTGACTGATTTTCACCTGACATCGGTTGATTGAGCCAATTAGTCAAGACAGAAAATTTTGCTCAGCGGTGGTTCGGAAGCGCATCGCTAGCGGCGTTCGATTTGGAGGCGACCAACGCAGCATAGCGGTAGCAATAATGTCACCGGTCTGGCTGGCAGGGGTCCCCGGTCCGTGCTGTCACTTCTTCCAGCTAGCCTTCTTCTCCATGTCCTCTTTACTTCCTGTACCACCCTGTGACAAGACGAAGTTCAAACGTTAAAGCGCCCTCTACTGTTTGAACCAGTGGACAGGTGATATTATTGTTGCCTCCCAGGGAAGCCCGTAAGGGAGGAGCCTGGGGGTCGGCCAGGTAAGCGGTGGCAGTAGCGGCTCCACAGGTTTTGAATCGATTTCATACTGAAATCGATTCAAAATCTGTGTGCAGTGTATGGGCAACCAATAGATCCCTCTCTGATCAGATTCGATCAGAGACCGATCTATCTGCTGATAAATCTGGTGGCTATCAACCAGTGTATGGCTACCTTAAAGGAGTTCTGTGACATGTTAAAAAAAACAAACAAAAACAAGCTGACACTTACCTGGGGCTTCTATCAGCTCCCTGTAGCTGTCATGTTCCGCGCCGTCCTCCTCCGATGCTCCGTTCCCCACCGGTCTAATTATTCCACTAACACAACTGCGGCTGCGCAACCTTGGCCGTGCACATTCTCGCGTCTCCTGTAGCTTACTGCGCAGGTGCAGTACGAGAAAACTTCATACTGCGTCTGCACAGTAAGCTCCCGGGGATGCGTGCGGGGGGGGGGGGGGGGGGGGGGTACTCTATACTCTGTTCGTCTTGTTAGACGAATAATTGTCCGGTGCCAGCAACGGGGAACGGATGATCGGAGGAGGACGGCGCGGGACATTACAGCTACAGGGGGCCAATAGAAGCTCCAGGTAATTATCCGTTTGTTTGTTTTTTTAACATCCCACTCAACCCCTTCAAGCCCACGCTTAGGGCCTTTCTTCACACTGTATTCTGGCAGAGGTATTGTTATACCTTGTGAGGGACACAGAGGCTTCTACACCGCTCCTATTTCTAACTTCCGCTCAAGGGCGTTTTTAGACATAGACAAACCAGGCAAATACCTGGAGTGGCACCTGCAGTAGGGGGCACCACAGGGCTACTCTAAGCACATAATGCTTTATAGGATTCTTATACACAACTGCCAGTTCCATTAGGAAAGAGGTGGTTGGTATTTTAAGCACCTAAGTAGGCCCTGTTGGGTAGAATAACAAAAGAGACCAGAATAGCATAACAATGATATGGTTAATGCTATTAGCATGTAAATTAAGCTGTAACAATTTAAAATTCGTTTTTATTAACTGTTGCAACTCTTCTGGATTTTTAGAACAATATACCAACCTGTAAAGATTCAAGACGGAACGGAAAATCAGAAAAATGGACATTTCCGCGGAATCAGAACTATGTATTTATATGACAAGATTTCAGGGCATACCCCGTGCTGTGTGTGCTTGCCGTTATACAACACGAGGGTCTATGAGCTTGCATACAAATGTTCATAAGAAAGACCCTATTTGCTGTCAGGCAAGAGATAGCCTCAAAATGGCTTTCCGCTACTTTGCTGCTAATGTCAAGCTGGATCAAAAGGCGGGATATAAAAAAATAGTCCATACACATAGAGGTCGGGTGCAACAATTCCATTTATTCTGGGATCGGTGGAAAGATAAGGACTAAGGAGCAGCTTTGGAATTGGTTTACCGGAGGATCTGTGGTATGATTTGTTTACTATGATCTTTTCAGTGCAGCAAATAGGTATCCTTAAAGGACATCCGAGGTGACATGGTGAGATAGACATGTGTATGTACAGTGCCTAGCACACAAATAACTATGCTGTGTTCCTTTTTCTCTTTCTCTGCCTGAAAGAGTTAAAAATCAAGTATACAAGTGACAGTTTCTGTCTAGGTCGGGACCAGACTATGGTATAGCCCTCACTGATAAGGAATTGCAGTCATAAAACACTTTCCTGGAGGTAAATGGCTTTTGATAGCAGGAAAGAGATAACAACAGTCAATAGTTCATAGAGTTTAGATTTGGCATGCTTCAATGAATGTGCCATTGAGAAGTGACCATGAAATAGTAAAAACTTAAAAAGTAGATTTAAAATTAAAATAAAATGGTAGGATAACTAAAAAAGTCATTTTTAGAAGGAGGAGGATAGAAACAATTGTTTATCTCATTAGTTTATTTTCACCTCGGATTTCCTTTAATTGTAAATGGAATAGAGCTAGGCAAATATATAGATGCACAAATGTTCTGTATATTATTGTTATTTGTGTCTCCATCAACCACCTGACTGTAATGGTATTTAAGAATTCTGCAACATGTATACAATCCTCTGTCTTCAATGCTCCAAGTGCTTCATTATCCTTTTCACTGTTTCTACTTTTTTCTACTCTCTCCAGAGCAGCAGATGCCGAGATCACAGATCAGTCAGTGATGACGGTGACCGCAGTAGTGACACTTACTGTAGGTAAATATTATAGGAATCTTGCTACAGGTGCATTAGCAGCTCCAGCACTGAGACTAACATGCTGCAGTGTCCTTCTGGTCTCCCAGCACTCCAACCAATGCCACAAACAGCTTGCATCTTGTACTGGTGATCTAGTAGCTTCTTATAAGAGATGCAGCACAAGACTATTTCTGCATATGGTCACCCAACTAACCAACTAAACCTACTTACGGGTCATGTAGTCACTCCCTCTAGTCCAGGGGTATCAAACTCAAATAGGCGGAGGGCCGAAATGAAAAACTTAGACTAGGTCGAGGGCCAACTCTCATATTTACGCAAAACTGAAAAAATGCACCTTTATTTCCAAGTAAAATATTGGCGCCATACATTGTGATAGGGATCATAATTTAAAAGTTGTAATAACCGGGACAAATGGGCAAATAAAATACATGGGTTTTAATTATGGTAGCATGTATTATTTTAATTTTTTAAATTTTTTTTCTTCATATTCCCGTTAAAATGCATTTAGAAAAAAAAAATTCTTAGCACAATGTACCACCCAAAGAAAGCCTAATTGGTGGCGGAAAAAAACAAGATATAGATCAATTCATTGTGATAAGTAGTGATAAAGTTATTGGCGAATGATTGGGAGGTGAAAATTGCTCTGATGCATAAAGTGAAAAAACACTGAAGGCTGAAAACACTGAAGGCTGAAATACACAGTGTGGCGATGGCCTAACACAGCGCTACATCTGCCGCATGGAGAGGAACACATGAGCCATCTATCATCATCCAGCTATCATGTAAATTCATAAGCTATTCCTCACGTATCAGAAACCCTTGTTGTCTCCTCATTTCCTTTGCTTACAGGGGAGAGAGGATGTCGCTTCACATCCATCATGAGGTGAGAGCAGGGGGTGCTGCTCTGCCACTTCATTCTCCTTAGACTAATAGTCTTGGGACAATTTAAATCCCATCTCTTCCAAGTGATTCAATATGTGTCAGGTATGAGCGGCCCTAATATAGAGACAGACATGTTCTACGCTATGGCGGCTGCAGCCGAGTAATGGATTCACCAACAAGCGCGGTTACATAGAAATGTACAGAATCTGCAGTAATTGGGAGAAAGTCTACGTGCTACACAACGGCTTTCACTTGAAAGTATTCGTTATTATTATTTAGTATTTATATAGTGCCAAAAATTATGATCAATAAAATGTTTAATATTAAAGGACACCCGAAGTGACATGTGACATGATGAGATAGACATGTGTATGTACAGTGCCTAGCACACAAATAACTATGCTGTGTTCCTTTTCTTTTTCTCTGCCTGAAAGAGTTAAAAATCAGGTATGTAAGTGGCAGTTCCAGTCTGAGTCAGACTACAGTGTGACCCCCACTGATAAGAAATTACAACTATAAAACACTTTCCTAGCAGAAAATGGCTTCTGAGAGCAGGAAAGAGATAAAAAGGATCAATACTTCATAGATTTTAGCTCTGGCATAATTCTGGCACTTAAGCTCTGGCACTTCAATGAATGTGGCATAGAGCAAAAACAATAAAACAGTCAAAACATAAAAATTAGATTTAAATATAAAATTAAACTGTGGTAGATCTTAAAAAGTAATTTTTAGGAGGAGGAGAGATAGATATAATTGTTTATTTCATTTGTTTATTTTCACCTCGGGTGTCCTTTGAGGGCTAAAATGAACAGAGAGATAGAACTACAATGTTAGTTTTTAGTGGGTCATAAAAAAAATTTGCTTATAAAATCGATTGAAAACCAAAAAAAGCAAGTGGTAATTGAATGACCAGCTTAATCACTTCCCCAATGCCACATCGTATAAACACGCCCCTAAATGCTTCACTTAAAGACCATAAGGGTGTATATATGCATTGTTGGGTTTACCGGCACCACAAACGATCGCGCGCACCCGGACGCCTCTGTTGCCAGCCAATCAAAATGCCTGATGAATGAATGATCAATGCTCCAGTGAGTAGCAGTGATCATTAATTGTAATGAAAGTAAAAACAAACTCACTTCCTGTGTAGTGATTTCTAAGTACACAGGATAAAGTGTGGTGAAATCTAGTGAATAAAAAGTAACATTAGGTTATAAATACATTAAAATACATAAAAAAATACATCTCCTATAGTTATTAACAACTTCTGCCCCTCCCCCTCAGTTACCAAAATAAAAAACTTTTACTTAGATTTTTAGCTTTTAAACACAAAATAAACAAACAAACACAGAACATTTATATCGCGCTTTTCTCCTTGCGGACTCAAAGCGCCAGAGCTGCAGCCACTAGGGCGCGCTCTATAGGCAGTAGCAGTGTTAGGGAGACTTGCCTAAGGTCTCCTACTGAATAGGTGCAGGCTTACTGAACAGGCAGAGCCGAGATTCGAACCCTGGTCTCCCATGTCAGAGGCAGAGCCCTTAACCATTACACTATCCAGCCACCGGTGGTATTCCAGTAAAACACTCTCTAGGAGCAGGAGGATGTATACAATTGTTTATATCAGTTTATGGTCACTTCAGGTTTGGTTGACGTAATCAGCAAGTAATCACAAACACTGAATTATACTGGAAAGTTTCTCTCGACACGACTGAGAACCCTTTCACACTGTCGTGGTGCGTTACGGCAAATTGCCACACCACCACCTCAACCCAATGATAGCCTATGGGGAAGTTGATACTTCCCACGTTGCGGTGCGGTACGCTGCGCTGCAAGTGACTGATTTAACGCTAGCACATACCTATGTTACCGTGCGGCTCCAACAGCGATCAGTGTCGGCCCGGAAGCCATATTGGTCTATTGTAACACAGACGTTTTAAAAGAAGTTGGCGTAGCGACTTCACGGCGCGCATGCACGGAAGCGTATTCTTACATCAAGCTTTCGTGCACTTCCGCATACCAGAAGCAGGAAGTGACCACAAGCGCACGTCACTTCCTGCTTGGCCGGTTGCCAGACAGGGAACACTGTGTACTAACGTGGTGTTCCCGGAAGGCCCGTTTTTGGCGGTGTGGTGCTCCAATTTAGTGTGTCAAACCGGCCTCACTCTCCAAACATATGAACCAAAAGTAAAACAATGCAGATTTCTGCCAGGCATCAGTAGCACTCATAATAGCCCTACATGCGTATATGTTACCACACACAGGATAATCAACTTCAGGTTGGCATTAGGAAATTGGTTCTGAGACGCTTAACCTGCTTAGCAGAAGAATACGTCGCAAGATGCTCCCCCCGCGCCGTGTTTGCTAGACCTCTGGAGCCCTATTTTCTACGAGAGGTAATTTGGCGGTGTTAGTACACAGCCCCAGCCGCACAGATGATGGAAGGCGTCTGTAGAAAACGCTTTGTACCGGGAACTTCCTGCGCTGGGATGTAATAAAGACACTTGCTTTCGATCTACTCAGAAAAACAGCAATAACAGAGTACACCAAGTCTTCACTGCAAGGCTCCGCCGCAGATTACACAAATCAAAACCCATTCTGATTAATACCAAGTCAAACACATGGCAGCTCGGGTGATTAATTTCCACCATGCTTTCACCGCAGGGCAGCGCCGGCGCCCAGATTTCTTTATTAAGGTCTTGTAGCATTTTGTCTCCAGTGAAAAGTGCTTGTCTTTACAATTGAATATTGCTTTATGGAGTTCATAACCTTCCCCGAGAAAAGAATAAAGTCTTTCCCTGCAACTAAGAAAAAACAAGACAAGTTGTTCTATTTCCAAACACGCCTTGCCTAGGCAGCCCGCATGTTTTTATCAGGAGTTTTATTGATCTCCATGGAGACTGGAGCGTTCCATTTATAAGAACTGCATTTGGTTATCTGGGTGATGATTGTGCCGATGGACTTTTATTGCCGATGGGAAGACTCTTTACTGTCAGGATCTGATGTCCAACCATCTCTATGTAATCTCTGTTTATTGTACAAGGCTAAAATAATTTGGGTTAGCAGAAGTATGGTTTGTAGAATTCAGGTCAGCAGATGTATGGCTAGGAGATCTCTGGTTAGCTCAATAATGGCTGCAACACACACAATTGCTCACTCCCAGCTCTAGCAATGTCCTACCTTTAGCTGGTCAGCAGGCGCCAGTCAGCCAATCAGGTACAGTTATACACCCTTTGCCTGCTATAACAAATCTAGCGGGAATTGCATGAATTAGGCAGCATTCAGGTGGGAGGCTTCGGTTGGAAGGTAATCATAGATTATGTTGCTAGCAGGACCGCCCCGTGCAGGCATCCCTCCCACAGGGGTCCCTCCCTAACCACTCACCTGACACCGGCATCCTGGAAGCTGCAAATAAAGAATTTAAACCCACAAACACTGGTTCAAACAACAGCTGGGGGCCCCGGACTCTAACACACTTTTTTTTTTGCAGCTTCCAGAATGCGGGTGACAGATGAGTGGTTAGGGAGGGACACCTGTGGGAGGGATGCCTGCACGGGGCGGTCCTGCTCGTGACAATCTACGATTACGTCCAACCGAATCCTCCCACAATTCCTGCTATATTTGGTAAGGCAGGCAAAAGGTGTATAACTGTGCACCTGATAGGCTGACAGGCACCTGCTGACCAGATTAAGGTAGGAAATTGCTAGAGCTGGGAGTGACCAATTGTGTGTGTTGCAGTCAGCATTCAGTATAGAGGCAGTGGGGGTGAATTCCCTGGTGGTGAGAGTTCCGGGGCCCACCCGCACTTCCCTCTAGGAATCGCATAGTGGTTTGGGGGCCCTGGCCAATGAGAGAGTCCGGGGCCCCCAGCTGTTGTGTGAACCAGTGTTTGTAGCTCAATTATGGGTAGGAGAGTCAGCAGAATTATGACTAATTAGGAATTATGACTAGGAGTGAGTAGAATTATTGCTAGGAGAATTGGGGTTAATGAGGTTAGCAGATTTACGGCTAGGAGAATTGGGGTCAGTAGGATTATGGCTAGGAGAATTAGAGTTAGCAGAATTATGGCTGGGAGAATTGTGGTTAGTAGGATTAGGACTAGGAGAATTGAAGTAAGCAGAATTATGGCTAGGACAATTGGGGTTAGCAGGATTATGGCTAGGAGAATTGGGTTTAGCAGAATTATTGCTAGGAGAATTGGGTTTAGCAGATTATAGCTAGGAGAATTGGGGTTAGCAGGATTATGACTAGGAGAATTGGTGTTAGCAGAATTATGGCTAGGAGTATTAAGGTTAGCAGGATTAAGGCTAGGAGTATTGTGGTTAGCAGAATTATGGCTAGGAGAATTGCTGTTAGCAGAATTATGGCTAGGAGAATTGGATTGAGTAGAATATATGGCTAGGAGAACTGAGGTTATAATAATTATGGCTAGGAGAATTGGGGTCAGCAGGATTAGGGCTAGGAGAATTGGGGTTAATAGAGTTAGCAGGATTATGGCTAGGAGAATTGGTGTTCGCAGAATTATGGCTAGGAGTATTGAGGTTAGCAGAATTATGGCTAGGAGTATTGGGGTTAGCAGAATTATGGCTAGGAGTATTGGGGTTAGCAGAATTATGGCTAGGAGTATTGGGGTTAGCAGAATTATGAGTAGGAGAATTGTTGTTAGCAGAACTATGGCAAGGAGAATTGTTGTTAGCAACATTATGGCTAGGAGAATTGGAGTTAGCAGAATATATGGCTAGGAGAATTTAAGTTATCATAATTATGGCTAGGAGAATTGGGGTCAGCAGGATTATGGCTAGCAGAATTGGGGTTAATGGGGTTAGCAGGATTATGGCTAGGAGTATTGGGGTTAGCAGGATTATGGCTAGGAGTATTGGGGTTAGCAGAATTATGGCTAGGAGAATTGGGGTTAGCAGAATTATGGCTAGGAGTATTGGGGTTAGCAGTAGGAGTATTGGGGTTAGCAGAATTATGACTAGGAAAATTGTTGTTAGCAGAACTATGGCTAGGAGAATTGTTGTTAGCAAAATGATGGCTAGGAGAATTGGAGTGAGCAGAATATATGGCTAGGAGAATTGAGGTTATCATAATTATGGCTAGGAGAATTGGGGTCAGCAGGATTGTGGCTAAGAGAATTGGGGTTAATGGGGTTAGCAGGATTATGGCTACAAGAATTGGGGTTAACAGGATTATGGCTAGGAGTATTGGGTATTGGGGTTAGCAGAATTATGGCTAGGAGATTTGTTGTTAGCAGAACTATGGCTAGGAGAATTGTTGTTAGCAAAATTCTGGCTAGGAGAATTGGAGTGAGCATAATATATGGCTAGGCGAATTGAGGTTATCATAATTATGGCTTGGAGAATTGGGGTCAGCAGAATTATGGCTAGGAGAATTGGGGTTAGGAGAATCATTGCTAGGAGCTCTAGTGTTAGAAATAGGGTGAGGTTAGGGAAAACTACGGGGGGAAATAGTTAATTGAAGATTCCCTAAAAATGAGTGCCCTTAATGAGAAGAAACCCCGGTATAAAATCCTCTATAACCTATCCCAAGTTTGCCTTCACCACTCACTCAACATTTGCAGTTTAAACTACAATTTAAAAGAATTTTAGAAATTATGGGCAAAGTGAAATCTGCCATTTGTATTGTTCAAATTCCACTAGGGCTACAGATGGATTTTTGTAAAGCTGAGCCACAGGCAACGTACCATCTTAGGCTTTCCACTTGACACTTTTGGTATAGAGAGAAATGGGGAAGGGACTTGAGAAAGCCATAACCAAGTATCTAGATACCCTCCAGGTCCTAAGCCTTTGCCTAGGTTGTTTTGCTAGCAATTCAGTACTGACCAAGTCTGTCAAATCATCACATATGCCACTCAAAAACACTGTCATTTCCAAAATATCCCATACAAATCCATAGTAACACTTTCACTTGGTACTCTTAGATGTCTGTTACAACAAACTCTCTCAGAATCTAGATCTGCAAACAAGTATTTAGCCCAGGAATGCTAAGTACTCAGTTAGGTAACGGCAAGCCAGATCCACTAAGAATTTGTAAGGGACTAAGAAAAATATCTAAAAGTCCCATTGGCTGATATTGCAGACCTTCTGTTCACAGGCTGTAGAAGAAAACTGGGCACACATTTCATGAGTTCATATCAACAGAAAAACAATGACTGTATGAGAAGCATTAATATACTCCTGTGAGCATAATAATACTTCTGTGAGCACTGGATGTAATTGGGAGTGTGCTGGCTAGAGATAATACATCACGGAGCACTGGATGGAATGGGGAGTGTGCTGGCTAGAGATGATACATTACTGAGCACTGGATGGAATGGGGAGTGTGCTGGCTAGAGATAATATATCACTGAGCACTGGATGTAATGGGGAGTGTGCTGTCTGGATATAATACACCACAGAGCACTGGATGGAATGGGGAGTGTCCTGGCTGGATATAATACACCACAGAGCACTGTATGGAATGGGGAGTGTCCTGGCTGGATATACTACACCACTGAGCACTGGATGTAATGGGGAGTGTCCTGGATGGATATACAAAACCACTGAGCACTGGATGGAATGGGGAGTGTCCTGGCTGGATATAATACACCACTGAGCACTGTATGGAATGAGGAGTGTCCTGGCTGGATATACTACACCACTGAGCACTGGATGGAATGGGGAGTGTCCTGGCTGGATATAATACACCACTGAGCACTGTATGGAATGAGGAGTGTCCTGGCTGGATATACTACACCACTGAGCACTGGATGGAATGGGGAGTGTCCTGGCTGGATATAATACACCACTGAGCACTGGATAGAATGGTGAGTGTCCTGGCTGGATATATTACACAACTGAGCACTGGATAGAATGGTGAGTGTCCTGGCTGGATATATTACACTACTGAGCACTGCATGGAATAGGGAGCCTCCTGGCTGGATATACTACACCACTGAGCACTGGATAGAATGGTGAGTGTCCTGGCTGGATATACTACACCACTGAGCACTGCATGGAATGGGGAGCCTCCTGGCTGGATATACTACACCACTGAGCACTGGATAGAATGGTGAGTGTCCTGGCTGGATATACTACACCACTGAGCACTGGATGGAATGGGGGGGGGGGGTGTCCTGGCTGGATATGCTACACCACTGAGCACAGCATGGAATTGGGAGTGTCCTGGCTGGATATACTACACAACTGAGCACTGGATAGAATGGTGAGTGTCCTGGCTGGATATACTACACCACTGAGCACTGGATGGAATGGGGGGTGTCCTGGCTGGATATGCTACACCACTGAGCACTGCATGGAATTGGGAGTGTCCTGGCTGGATATACTACACCACTGAGCACTGGATGGAATGGGAAGTGTCCAGGCTGGATATACTACACCAATGAGCACTGGATGGAATGGGGAGTGTCCTTGCTGGATATAATACACCACTGAACACTGCATGGAACGGGGAGTGTCCTGGTTGGATACTGGATATCATACATGACTGGATGGAAAGGGTAGTACCCTGACTGGACATATTAAGTCACTGAAGTCACTGAGCACTGGATTGTGTTCTGGCTGGAGATACAATGGTCACTGGATGGGGACAGTACTGGTTGGAGATACAATGATCAGTGGATTGAATAGGGAGTGTCCTGTCTGGAGGTAATACGTCACTGAGCACTGGATGGAATGGGGAGTGTCCTGGCTGGAGATAATATGTCACTGGGCAATGGATGGAATGGGGAGTGTCCTGGCGGAGATAATATGTCACTGAGCACTGGATTGTGTTCTGGCTGGAGATACAATGGTCAGTGGATGGAATGGGGAGTGTCCTGGCTGGAGAGAATACCTCACTGAGCACTGGATGGAAGGGGGGAGTGTTCTGGCTGGAGGTAATACATCACTGAGCCCTGTATGGAATGGGGAATGTCCTGGCTAGAGATAATACGTCACTGAGCACTGGATGGAATGGGGAGTGTCCTGGCTAGAGATAATACGTCACTGAGCACTGGATGGAATGGGGAGTGTCCTGGTTGGTGGTAATACGTCACTGAACATTGGATGGAATGGGGAGTGTCCTGGTTGGTGGTAATACGTCACTGAACATTGTATGGAATGGGGAGTGTCCTGGTTGGTGGTAATACGTCACTGAACATTGGATGGAATGAGGAGTGTCCTGGTTGGTGGTAATACCTCACTGAGCACTGGATGGAAGGGGGGAGTGTTCTGGCTGGAGGTAATACATCACTGAGCCCTGTATGGAATGGGGAATGTCCTGGCTAGAGATAATACCTCACTGAGCACTGGATGGAATGGGGAGTGTCCTGGCTAGAGATAATACGTCACTGAGCACTGGATGGAATGGGGAGGATGAGTGATCGGGATGCCGATACTATACGGTTTTGTACCCGTTATTGTGAACAGCATCCGCTAATTCGTAAAATCTTATCTAGACATTGGTATTTACTATCAAATGACCCCATTGTAGGCCAATTTTTACCACCTCTACCCAATATTACATTCCGTCGAGCTCGGTCGTTGAGGGATGCATTAGTCCGCAGTCATTTTGTCGGCTCTTCCCCCCGGGCCCATTGTAGTGTATTGGGCACATACACATGTGGCGGCTGTAAATATTGCCGCTATATAAAAGTGGGCAAACATATAGTGTTGCCCGGTGGAACGAGATTCACATTGCCTCACTTTGTAAATTGTAAGACCAAATTGGTTGTTTATCTCCTTATGTGCCCCTGTGGGGCGTTTTACATAGGGAAGACAAAACGGATGTTACGAGAACGTATCTCTGAACATGTAGGCAACATTGAGTCAGGGGAGACATGTTCCCCTGTGGCTCGGCATTTTAGAGAACAACACAGGGGTAGCCTGTCTGGCCTACACGTCGTGGGGCTAGACAGGATACACCCTACGATTCGGGGCGGCAATTTTGACCGCCTCCTTTTACGCCGAGAATCCAGATGGATCTACAATTTAAAGGCATGTGAATTTCCCGGTCTAAATGACCAATTAAATTTTGCGCACTTCTTGCCAGATTAATTTGTGTGTGGTATCGGTACTGACTTCCTGGTTGTCTGACAACCGACCAGCGTGGCTTTCTAGATTAATTGGTAGGGCCGGTATCTATTATTGGGTTATGTGAACAATTTTGGACCTGTGTGGTCTCTAACAGAGGCATAAATTTATATATTTTTTTGCCTCAATATTGCTGTATTTACTATAGTGAGCATTAATCAATGCTAATATATGGCCCCTCTCTTGTATTTAATATACAGACTTTTGAGTTAGATGAATTATGCACTTACTTCTTATTATTATATATATTGGAGGATTCTGGTTTGGCAGCGTGGATCTTGCAGTACGTCACTGGGGCTTCTTTATTGTTCACACAGTGGAGGGAGACATTTTTCTGGTGACGTACTTTTTAGTTCGTTACGAGGCTGCATCGCAACCTCCCCCTTAACCAGTGACGTACATATGTCTTCACCTGATCCTAAGGTGCACGCCCCCACCCTGCCCACCAGCTCCTCCATTGGTGAATGGTTGTATGAATGTTCGTTGCAGCGTAGTTGTAGCCACGCCCCCCTGAAGAAGCCGGAAGCCGGCGAAACTGTCGGGAACGGCACGCATCTCGCTGCATGGGACGCCACGCCATCCTGCTACACTCCTGGATACTTCAGGCCCTCACATCGACCTAACCTGTCCGCCCGCTGCGCATCGGGCTATCAGGGTTATCCAAGGACGGCCACGCTGCCTGGGCACTACCCCACTACATACCACTGGAAAACGATGGGTCCTTGCTGTTCGCCACGCCATGTTGCGAGGCTTGCTGACGTTGAACACTATCCTTAGGACTCTACAGCCAGGAATCGGTGAGATCCAGCCAATATACTTGCTGCCTGTCATTTATCTAGCCCGCTTGCTTGACTAACATTGATACTGCTCCTGCTAACTATATTTCTATAAGTCTACAAGGATTTGTGACTGCTCACTGCATGGGGCAGTACATTTGGTTGCTAGCTTTGCATCATTGTTCAAGCTTTGCATACAGCTCATTTCAACTCCACACTTGGATTGTTTACCGGTGTTCCCTGTCCCTATCCTAAGACTTTTACCAGTGGCTGGTGTGAGTGGTGCACCTGGTGTGCGTGGTTCTAGATGGTTGCATGGTGGGGTGGCCATCCCATGTGTTTTTAACTTATTTAGGTGATAAATTGTATCAATAAACTTTTTCTAAATTTTTCAACCTATTGTTGTTATATGCTATTTATATCGCACTAGTCAATAATTCTATATCACTTCCTATAAATTCTTGGTATATGGAATGGGGAGTGTCCTGGCTAGAGATAATACGTCACTGAGCACTGGATGGAATGGGGAGTGTCCTGGTTGGTGGTAATACGTCACTGAACATTGGATGGAATGGGGAGTGTCCTGGTTGGTGGTAATACGTCACTGAACATTGGATGGAATGGGGAGTGTCCTGGTTGGTGGTAATACGTCACTGAACATTGGATGGAATGGGGAGTGTCCTGGTTGGTGGTAATACATCACTGAGCACTGGATGGAATGGGGAGTGTCCTGGTTGGTGGTTAAACGTCACTGAACATTGGATGAAATGGGGAGTGTCCTGGTTGGTGGTAATACGTCACTGAACATTGGATGGAATGGGGAGTGTCCTGGTTGGTGGTAATACATCACTGAGCACTGGATGGAATGGGGAGTCTCATGGCTGGAGGCCATGGAAGAGTTTTTTTAGGAAAAAAAAAATGCAGCACCAGCACTCACCTCTTTTTTTGAGAATTCTGGTGGGTGGTCATTTTTGTCATCGATAACAATGGTGGCCGTTGCTGTGCCGATTAATCCCACATCCATTCCTGCCATGTCTTTGGCTTCCACGATCAGCTCATACTGTGGAGCTGTTAAAGTCTACAAGAGAGAAGGGATAACATCACTCTCATTGTTAAAAGTATACATTAAAGCCAACCTCTACACAACCCCGGAAACAAACAGTCATGTGAGGAGAAGCTACGAAAAAACAACATGTTAGGAATTCCAAAAACACTGGCGGGGGGGTTATGACAATTTTCATACGCAACTGCCCACTCCTGTGGGGCTCCTGACGTGTGTTATTAGCATGACTATGTGAACTGACTGGAGTATACAGTGCATTCCCCCTATGAAGAGGAGACTGCTGCGAATCTAACCGGCAGTTAGTACAGGGCTGCACAGGTGAGACAGGTTTGTAGGGGAGGAGTTCTGCTGTATATGGGAATCTGTACAAAACTGATCATCATAATTAGGCAGCATATTCCCCCAAACAACATAAGTTGAAAGTCTTTCCTTTACTTACCGGTAATCTTAGAAAACTGACAACCTATCTTACAGGCTACAGCTATAATAGTGCCCCTCTACACACACAACAGAGGCGTTTAAATTAGACTCAGACTTGTACTAGTTTTTACTCCTTTGATTGTCTGATGAAGTGGGATAGAAACTGTGAAGCGCATTGCATTGTGGAGTACTTAAATAAACAGCATCTTTGCTGAACTTTAATCAACACAGTCTGTGTTTTACTCGTTGGGGAGGTAAGCCCACCACTGCCGCCCTTTTTAACCGGTTTTTAAACATTCTTACTCTATCCTGGCGCTTCTGTTCAAGCTTCTCTTCTTTACACAAACAAGACCACCTAATAATAATTCCTTGGAGGAATAAAGTTTTATTACCATTACCATGGTTACAGACTGTCCATAATGTTATGGGTAGTTCCTTGCCAATCTCTGCAAAAAGGTGGTATGTAGGGTGATCAGAGAGCACCCCGGGGAGAAAAAGCACAGAGACAACAGGAGCCCCAATGGTGCAGTAAGTCACAACAATGGATAAGGGGTAATATAGATTATGGTACTAACAAGGGAATGTTTCAGGTAGGCAACCAACCCCTGCAGCCATTAGGCCTCGTTCACATCAGGGCCGTTTCTGTGCGCTTTCCACAGCGCACTGCCCTGTGCGATCAGCAAGGTATTCATTTTTCCATGTAACTAATGTAGCTGGTTCACATCTATGCGCTGCGCTGAGCAGCGTTACAGAAACGTAGTGGTGCATGCATTTCTGTGCGCTGAGCTGTAAAGCGCACAGCAATGCAAGTGAATGGGTCCGCTTTTTTAGCGCATAGAAGCGCGTACAAGCGCATAGAAGCGCATGCGTTTTTTACCCCTAATTGGAGAAGAAAATACATTTACATACAAAAACAAAGTTTTATTGACAACTGCTGCTGCTACAGTAAGCAAAACGTGCTTTAAAGAAGCGCAGCGCAACGCATAGAAACGCGGACTAAAGCGCGCACAAGCGCATGCGTTTTTTACCATGCGCTTTAACACGATTTTCAGCGCAGCAGATGTGAACGAGGCCTTAGGCAGGCGGCGATGCACAAACCCGACTCCACTCGGGTGTTCAGTAGGACTGGACACGGTCGCTCTCTAGATGAAACATTTCAAATGGTTGTGGGAGTGGTAGAGACACACCTAACCAATTATAACACTCCTCCCAAAGGAGGGTGGGTAGCACAAAAAGGGAAAGTGGCGCCCAAGGTGTGATAAAATTGTGTTAATCACTTACAGTGAACCTCCAGACTAAATATCTACATAGCAGCACTGAAAAGGCTCGGCGTTTCTTTAACAGTTTACAGCATCATGGGATTTCTGAGGTTGTTGTTCTTCTTCTGCTGTTTCGGTGCAAATTTGTTCTTTTTGTTTTTTTGAATTAGAGATTTGAAGCCTAGCGCACGCAGCTGGGAGGGGTGATCAGGACACAGGACAGTTTTCCCCCGTCACCTCCTTTCAACCAAAAAGATGGCTGTCCCCATGAAATCACAAACATTTGCCTGTTCTTTTAAAACAGGGTGGGTAAGAGATGATACTACCTATCTATTTTAATTAACATAACTAATGCAACTTAATGACAGTATGTTTGTTTAGGCTAAAGATTCCCTTTAAGGACCACAGGCTTTACCCTACCCCCCCCCCCCCCCTCCTTGTGACCAGGCTATTTTTTTGTACTAATTAGAGCTTTCTGTTGGTGGGCTCTGATCCCTGCTGGCTAGTTTGTTTGTTTCTTTATTTCTTTATTATTCAATTTCCCTATTTTTTTTAAAGGCATCTTTTGTTCTGGCTGTAACTAATTCTGGCACTGTATTCTACCTGAGGAAGTGGGCAGGGACCCACGAAACGCGTTGCCAAGTGCATATTGAAGTCTGCAAACTGTAATACGAATTTGTCTTCATTGAGGTAAGCCACCACACTCTTCATTTTTAGCAGTTTTTAACACAGTTTTACCATACCTTGTGCACCTCTTTCCCCTATCTGCAGAGAGGGAAATATACAGACAGAGAGGGCAACACAGGGGTCATTCTTACAGACTCTCCGTAATGTGATGGGTGGTTAGCAATGCTGCCACCATGCCAGTCTCTGCAGAGAGGGTAACGTATAGACAGATAGGGCAACGCAGTGGCCAATGTTACTGACTGTCCATAATGTATTGAGTGGTTAGCAACAGGGCCGGATTTACCATAAGTCAATGTAGGCACTTACCTACAGGCACCTTATAATGGAAAGGTGGCTCACTCCCCTCCCCGAGAGCCTCCCTTCCCCCTTCCTAATGCAGAGTCCTGATGAGAGTGTAAATGAGAGGTTACTCAACCTCTTCACTGCATTACGCTGACCCAGGGTCGGACAGGGCCAGCGGGAGCTCTGGATTTTCCCCAGTAGGCCTCCTCTTAGTGTCCCCGGGGGCCCCGAGCACTGCAGGAGGGGGCACAGCACAGGAAGGAGGAGCAGCGGCGGGCACAGAGCAGCATGGAGGGGGAGTAGTCTCCTCACCTGGGGGCTCCCCTTCCACGCTTCCAGTGAGCTCAAAATGGTGTGGGCGATCCTAGTGTTGTGGGGGGGGGTGGCTGAAACTTTTCTGGTGGGCCCTTAGTGTCCCAGTCCGACCTTGCGCTGACTAGATCTGCCTTCAGTCAGGAGCACCTCTAGATACTAAATACTGAGGTTCCTCTAGCAACTGAATACTTGGGGGCACATCTAGCTACTTAATATTTATGGTACTTATGGCTACCTAATACTAAAGGGCACCTGTACCTACCTATGATAGGCAAAGGAAGTAGGGGAGAGGTGACAGCTGGGCCAGGCAGCACACTTGCGGTGTAGTTCGGAGGGGGTTTGTAGGTTCATGGAGGGCAGAGTCTAAGGTACCAGGACACCTGTGCCTATAGGCTCCTGTGAGGTAAATCTAGGCCTGGTTAGCAATGCTGCCTCCATGCAATCTAGAATCTAGAGCTCCTCTTTACATCAGGACAGGAATAATCTTCTGCTCTGGCAGAAGTCATACTTTTATTTTATGAGAAGCAAGTTTCATTAAGGAAAATAAAAAGTTATATATAAACTCTTCAATAAGTTATAAGAATCTGCTTCCTCAGCTATTCCAAAACATTACTTTCCAAATTGCAATGGAGACATCAGCGCTACATTAGCAGTGTTCCCCAGCAGGGAGGCGTTCGCATGCAGAGCTAAAAACGCTTGTTTCGTCGAGAAGCAAAATTCTTTAACTGCTGAAAATAAAGAATGGCGGGAGGATCGGAGCTGCCTCTCGCCGGCTGTTTGCCTCGTCTCGGGCCCGTTATAGATGACTCCTTCCTTTGCAGACTGCCGTCCGCGTGGCGATATGCGCTCGGCTGTACCACCTAATGTTCCTCCATGCGGAAAGTAACGACGTGACGACGATTCCTTTGATGAGTGTTTCGCAGGTGTGAAAAGACTTCAGAGGTCGCCAAGAGAGAAACTTGTAAAGAAAAAAAAGTAACATCAGCCGCGAATCAATCTCTCTCTCTCGCACGCTCTGCCGCTACATAACAACTTCCAGTAAAA